>NC_056726.1:437331562-437631562 GCF_019279795.1 Protopterus annectens
GCTAAGGGTCTTTCTCCTCCTTCTCAGCCCCCTCTCCCTCCTGGAGTGGGAGAATTTTCTCCCTGTACACCTACATATATTCCTCCTCTGACCTCCTCAGAGGCTTTAGCTCTGTCGACTCCAACCACACAAGTTCCAGTTGTCTTGGCACCAACAACCCTTTTGTCTTCAGTTCTGAGCACAGCTCTGACTTCCTTAGTGACATCGGAACTGATGGGTCCCTGGGATTGATCTTCTGCTGTCGGGTCTGGAGGCTTGAGTCATCTCCTGTTTTTTTGTTTGGAGCCGACCTTGCTATTTTGGTTTGCACTGGCTGTGGGTCCTTCCTTGGCTCAGACATTGGCGGTGGGTCTCTCAGGGCAGGGTGTGACCCCAGTTCTGAGTTTCTCTCTCCCTGTTCCAGGCTCCCATCTCTCCTTAGGGGGGCCTGCTTTCCAAGCCATGGAGAGAGCCTTGGCCACAGCTCCTTCTCAGGTGGCACCTGTGTTACTAGAGTCTTGGCCTTTGACCTTGCCTTTCCAGAGCTTTCACCAACCTCAGTGCCTGGACATTGAGCTCCAAGACCACAAGAATTACTATCCAAAGACCACCCCTCTTCTGATTCCTCCTAAGACATTCCCACTGAAAACCCTTCTCAGAAAAGACTGTGTAAGAGGAAACAGACTACACTGAGGAGTCACCCCCAGAAGATGTCTCCTTTGGAGTTATCCTAGAAATCCCCAAACAGAGGGGTAACTGGAAGCCCAAAGACCCTTCTTCTGAGGAATCTGTGTACTTGCAGACCTTTAGAGCTCACACATCTACTTCCTGGGTGACTCCTCCCCCTGACGATCTTATTAAGCTGATAACTCAGTGGGCTTGGAAGGCTCCTGATTTGATAGAACCAATCCCCCAGAGATCAGATAGGATACTCTCTGCTCCTGAGGATCACCAATATTGGGCGAAAGGATTAGCAGTAAATGTCATGGTGGTAGCCGCTGCCACTAAGAAGGAACTGGCTGAGGAAAGTTCCACTGTTCATCCCCCTAACCGAGAGTCCAGGGCAATGGACATATTTGGGAAGTGGGTCTATGCATCATCGACCTTTACTATTAGGTCCTTGAACTTTATGGAACATTTTACTGGGTTGCAAAGGGATCTGATCAAAGAGCTTTCAGATGCTCTGGCGGAGCTGTGGCTGAGGGGGTCTAGGAAAAATTGGCCTCCCAGATAGCTACCTTGGAGTCTATATCTAATTTGTCAGTGCATCTCATTGCACATGCAGCCAAAGAGGTGACCAGGTCGGGATGTTCAGGTGTTGCTATTCAATGACATGCTTGCATGCCCTTGTGTGATTTTGTGGAGCCATTTAAGTCTTCCTTCATCAATGCTCCTTTTGACTGATCATCTTTGCTCAGCCCCAACATTAAGGAAACTCTATCCAGATGTGGGAAAGACTGAAAGACACTATCTGCTGTGGGCATAATTTTTTCTGTTCCTCAACGAGTCTATTCCAGGAATCAGAGGAGCGGGAAGATGTGGTTCAAAAAGTGACAGAAACCTTTCCTGGGAACACATGGTACAGACTCTCATCGGGGCAGAGGGAGGAGTTCAAATGGAAGATGCCATCCTAGAGGCAGAGATGGCCTCCAGAACCAGGGTTCCAGGGAGTCTTTTTCTGGCCAACCCTATCAACGCTTTTGAAAGGAGACCCGACTGCTTATCTCTAGAAGCAGTTGGGGGAAGATTTTCTTCTTCCAACAGCCTAGTGACTTATAGCTACAGATACCTGGGTGCTATTAATAATTTCCAGAGGTTATTTTATCCCCTTTTCCCTAAGAACTCGATCTAGGTTCTCCGATGTTCCACCCAGTCAGAGAGACCAAGCAGCCTTAGAAGTGCAAAAGCTACTAGAAGAGAGTCATCCAAGAAGTCCCACCAGATCAAAGAGAATCCAAATTTTACTCAAGATTCTTTTAGTGCCAAAAAAGGCAGTGGACTGGACTCTGATTTTGGATCTCAGCATTCTAAAAATTTTGTTCAACAGTCCAAATTCCGGATGGTCACGGTTCAGTCTATACTTCCCTTTCTAGAAGAAAATGACTGGATGTGCTCTATAGACCTTCAAGAAGCATATTACCACATAAAAATGGACAAATGCTCAAGAAGGTTTTTCCATTTCTGGCTAGGAGCAAGTCATTATCAGTTCAGGGTGCTGCCCTTTAGTCTCACCGCAGCCCCCCAGAGTGTTCACCAAATGAATAGCAACAGTAGCAGCTCATTTGAGACTGCATGGATTCGAGGTTTTTCCATATCTAAATGACTGGCTCATCACTGCTCCCACCAGACAGCTACTGCTAAGGGGGGTAAAGATCACTCTAAATTTGTTCTTGAATCTAGGCATAATGGTCAATCAAAGTCCCAAATGAATCCTTCTCAATATATGGAATTTATCAGAGCTCGTCTCAATACTCTCTCTTGTGTAGCCTCCCTGCCTGTTCACAGGTTGCACAAAATAAGGTTTCAAGTCCATTCTCTCCTCACCACAGACAAAGTACAAACTCGCCAGGTGCTTCAAGCATTAGGGTCTATAGCAGCGATGATCACTCTGGTCCCTTTAGCAAGATATCACATGAGATTATGGCAATGGTCGCTAGTGAATCAGTAGTCCATTCTAACTCAACCAATGAATCACCAGTCACTGCAAAGAAGTCCTATCCTGGTGGATGGAATCAGAGCAAATTCTTCCTGGATGTTCCTTTGTCCCTCCACAACCCAAGGCCATAGCGACCATAGATGCTTCCCAGATGGGGTTGGGTAGGCATTATTTGGGACAGACAGTCCAAGGCACTTGGTCCATGATAGAGGCCAATCTTCATATCAGCATCCTGGAGTTGAGGGCGGTACTTCTGGCATTGTAAGCATTTCATCCCATCCTCTCTCAAGGAACAATTGCAGTTCAATCAGACAACATGTCCGTAGTCTGGTACATCAACAAGCAAGGGGGAACCAGATCCTACCCCCTGTGTGGAGAAGCCCTATGATCGTGGCAATGGGCCATAGCCTCCAACCATTTTCTGTTAACAACACACTTCCAGGGGAGTTCAAACATAATAGTGGACAAACTGAGCAGCGAAGATCTTTTGTCTCTGGGGCCAGCCTTGTTGTGATTTTTTTTGCCTCACTCAAAACAACAAGTGCAGAAGCTACTTTGCCCTAATCCCCCTTAGGGGAAATCCCTGAGAGACATTCTTCTCCTCGGCCCTGGGGTCTCCTCTATGCCTTTCCCCCTTCCCTCTGATCTCAGTCTTTCTAAAGAAAGCAGTCGGGTTGAGAAGCCAAGTAATTCTCATTGCACCCTACTGGCCTCGACAAATATGGTTTCCCTTCCTATGGCATCATCTAGTTCACCATCCATGGATTCTTGACCCAGTTCCAGACAGTCTGTCTCACCCTCAGGGACTGGTGCATATCAGTCTTCAAAGCCTCAAGCTAACTGCTTGGTTCCTCAAATTCCATTAGTCACTAGGCATGATATATCATCCCCGGTAAGAAAAATATTTATATTTGACCCATTATCTACATATGATTGACAGCTCACAGCAGGTAACCAGACTAATGTACTGTTTTCTTGTCAGCCTTTCCTTCCTTCCTTACAGTGGGAGACTTTTTTTGTTGCACTCTTCCTGTCAAATTTAGAACCAAGCTCCATAGCACTGGGAATAATCACTGCTTTGCAAAGCATCAAACTCCCACTTATTCTTCCTTCCTGTTTGGTTAAATAGCTAACAAATGATGCACTATAAACACACACTTGCCCCTAGCTTACATTCACACACACACACACACACACACACACACACACACACACACACACACACACACACACACACACACACACACACACACACACACACACACACACACACACACTTACTTGCCCCCTGCTTGCATTCACACACACACACTTGACCCTTGCTTAAATTCACACACACACACACACACACACACACACACACACACACACACACACACACACACACACACACACACACTTGCCCCTTGCTTGCATTCACACACACACACACACTTGCCCCTTGCTTGCATTCACACACACACACACTTGCCCCTTGCTTGCATTCACACACACACACACACACACACACACACTTGCCCCTTTGCTCTACAAAGATGTAAACTTGGATTCAATCCCAGATATTGCCATGCATGCCTGCCCAGCAAAGACGGCTACTTAGCACTTGCCATTATAGTTTGATAGATTTATGATAAAATGATTATTGGCTTAAAAAATGCAGCCTCCCAAATCCCAGAACTGGCAACTCCTTCAAAAGATTTCACATAAATCTGTTATAGACAATTAACAGAAGTTAGACTTTTGTAGGGTGTAGGGGGCTGGGCAAGGCAGCTCTGACATCACAATGTGGGAGGCCCACTGGCTCTTCTACAGAGCATGCAAATCAGGCAGTGCTTACGTCACTTTGGGGGAGGAAATATCCCTGTAACTATAGAAAGAGCTCTGGCAGATTTGACATTATCATTTAAGAGCCAGCTGGAGGATTTTCAACTTGGTTTTCAAAGTGAAAGTAAAACAGTACGGAAAGGTAGCAAGCCTAAGAGGTAAAACAGTTGAGTGGATTACTTTTTAAAGCTGTGATTCTGATTTTTTGAGGCTGTATCAACTAACAGGAACTAAAAGAAACAGCAGGTTGAGCAGTCTGCTTGAATATCCCATTGTTGTCCTTTAAGTGATAGACACACTCTGTGTCTATTGTCTTGGGGTTGTCCATCTCCAGGAGTCTTGCTCAGTTTGTCATACTTTCAATCAAAGAGCGGTCTTAGAGAGGAAAAACAAATTGATATTAAAAGGATTATTGAAAACCCCCTTCTCAGAGGCTTTAGAAAAAGGTCCGGGTTTATCTAAAAAGGACAAGTCTCCAACAGCTAAATCTGACAAGTCTGATAAATCTGATAGGTCCGGGAAGAGATCCTTCTCTTCTGCCTTATCGGAACCATCTACAAAGTTGGCAAAAATATCCTCTCCGGATCTGAAGCTTATCAGATCCGAGAAATCTACATCTGTTCCATCACCATCTACCTCTATGCTGATTGAGTTCGAATTACAGAGCCAGTCTCCTACTTTGGAGCTGTTCTTCCCCACTCTCAGATCACCCATACTACAAAAGTTCAAGTCACCTACCCCCTTGACTTGCTCTTCCAGGCGTCTTTCTGATGATGAAGTGGATCGGGTGGTATAGATGCTGCTGAGGACTCTGGCGCTGGCTGAATTATTGTTGGATCCACTCTCTATGGCTTCGGATCCTACCATATCCACCTCTTCTGTTCTGATTCCTCCTCTGATCTAACCTCTGGCTTTGGAGTCAGAAGATCTGGAGCTGATTGTAGTAGAACCCTCAGATCCAAGACCTACTACTGGATCTATGGAGCCATTCATGTCTCCATTGGAACTTGAGGAGTCTAGGAGCCAACGCTGTCCAGTCGGGTCTGGGGAGGCAAGTCAGATCAGACAGTTGTCGGATCAGACTATGCCTCTTGGGGCCTTGGCATAATTGAGCTCGGATTCTACATCAGCCTTGGGCCCTTCATCTTTGGTTCCGGGGGTCCTTCAGTTTCTTTGGATCCAGGGATTTCCTCAGACCAGGGATGGAGGGATTTCAAGGTTATGAGGAGAGTGCTGTCCCCACAGACAGCTCTGCTACCATCTCTGGATGTTCTTCCCCCAAAGACCTCAGTGTCTGCCTCTATACCTCTGCATCCACAGGAATGCAGAGATCCTAGGCCTCAGGATTCCCCACAGGGTACCCCCCACTCTTCCAAAACCTCCCCAGAGTACCCCTCTGAGGAGGTCCCTCAGGAGAGGTTATTCAAGAGGAAACACCTAGACTCCCTAGAGGATTCCATCACTTCGGATACAGTCCTTGATGAAGCTGAAGGGTCCCCACAGTCATCTCCTGATGATATCTCCTTTGGAGATATCCTAGAAATGTTAAAACAGAGAGGCGGATGGAAGTCCACCAACCCTTCCACTGAGAAGTCTGTTTACCTGAAGGCTTTTGGATCTCACCCTTCCACCTCTTGGGTGTCTCCACTTTTCGATGAACTTATGGACTTAGTTTCTCAAAAGGTGTGGGAGTCCACCGACTCAGTGGAACCTGTTCCTAGGAGGACAAGCAGATATATTGCATCCCCTTCAGACAAAGCTTTCCTTACCAATGGAGTCCCAGCAGATGCTGTGATTGTGGTGGCAGCCACTAAAAAGGAACTCTCAGAGGCATCTTCTGCTGTCCATCCCCTGAACAAGGAGTCTCAGATGGTGGACAGATATGGAAAGCACATTTTTTCTTCAGCGACTTTTTCCCTCACATCACTGAACTATCTTACCCATTTTACAAGGTTGCAGATAAACCTTCTGAAAGAGCTGGGAGTTGCTCTCCAAGGTTCAGTGGCTGAAGGGGTTGCAGATAAAGTATCCTCTCAACTCTCTACCTTAAATTCAGTTGTCAATGCCTCCATGAGACTCATCTCATATGCAGCAGATGGAGCAAGTAGAGCTGCAGGTTCCAGAATTTCCTTAAGGAGACATTCTTGGATGCATTTGTGTGACTTTGCGGAACCCTTTAAATATTCCTTTGTGAATGCCCCATTCAATGGGTTGTCCCTCTTTGGGCCCAAAGTCAAGGACACACTTACCAGGTGTGAGCAGGAAGGAAAGAGTCTGTCTGCCCTAGGAGTCTGTTTTTCCATGCCTATTAGACCTTATCCCAAAGGTCATAAAGGAAGTGGTAAAATGTGGTTCTGAAAATCTCAGAGATCTTTTCAGGACACGTGGTGAAACCTCCCAGAGGCAGAGGGGGAAGTAGCAATGGAAGACACTGATCATGTGGTAGAGAGGGTCTGCAGAATCAGGGTGACAGAGATTCTTTCTTTGGTAAGTCCTTTCAGAGCTCCTGAAGGGAGGCCCATCTGTCCAACTCTGGTGGGAGTCGGGGGTCACTTATCTTTGTACCCAGGAGCCTGGCAACAAATAGCAAAAGACAACTGGGTCCAAATCATCATATCCAGAGGTTACATCATACCCTTTTCCCTTCCCATTCCAAAGATAAAAAAGGTTCCGAACATTCCACTCAGTCAAAAAGAAAAAGCAACTGTAGAAATTCAAGAGTTGCTAGACAAAAGTCATCCAAATAGTCCCTGAAGACCAAATAGGATCTGGAACTTACTCAAGATTCTTTTTAGTTCCAAAGAAAACAGGGGACTGGAGACCAATTCTGGATCTCAGCATTCTAAACAAATCAGTAATAAAGACCACGTTCTGGATGGTGACACTGCAGTCAATACTCTCATTCTTGGGAAAAGACAATTGGATGTGCTCTATAGATCTTCAGGATGAGTACTACCACATAAAAATGGACAGGCAATCCAGGAGACACCTGTGCTTTTGGCTGGGAGACAGTCATTGCCAGTTTCAAGCTTTGCCCTTTGGCCTCACTACAGCCCTCAGAGTGTTCACCAAATGTATGGCAGTAGTTGCGGCTCACTCGAGACGTCTAGGATTCCAGGTGTTGCCATACTTGGATGACTGGCTTCTAACCGCCATGACCAGGCATCAACTAATACAAGCAAGTGAGACAACCTTACAGCTCTGCTCTCACCTAGGCATTACAATAAACTATGGAAAATCTGCCTTGCTGCATTCTCAGAATGTGGTTTTCATAGGAGCAGAATTAGACTCAACAAACATGACAGCCAGACTCCTTCCAGAAAGAATTCAAGTTCCAAGTCATCAAGTTTCATACCTTCTAGGAAAGAAGCAAGTATAAGCAAGGATAGTTCTAAGAGTCCTGGGAATCATGGCAGCAGCAGCAATAATTCTGATCCCATTAGCATGTCTGCACATGAGAATTCTACAGTGGTTGCTATCCACTCAGTGGTCCATGCAAGACCTACCATGACTCACAAGATATTATTAACAGAAACTTGCAAGAAGGACCTTTGTTGGTGGCTTTACTCCACTCAAGTAACTCTAGGTCGACCATTTGTACTCCTGCAACCACTGGCCACAGTGACCACAGATGCCTCTCAGATAGGGTGGGGGGCATTATCTGGGAAAGACAGTCCAAGGCACCTGTCAGGATCACGAGGCTCACTTGCACATTAATGTCCTACAGATGAGAGCATTGTTTGTAGCATTGCAAGCATTCCAGGACTCTTCCACTGGGAACTATTGCAATACAGACAGACAGCATGTCAGTTGTGTGGTACATAAACAAACAAAGAGGAACCATATCCCCTTTATTTAGAGGCTCTGATAGTATGGCAGTGGACAACCTCCTCCCAACATTTTCTGATAGCAATGCGCATCCCGGGGAAATCCAGTGTGATAGCAGACAAACTCAGCAGAGCGATTTTGATGCCCTATGAGTGGTCCCTGAAACAAGAAGTAGTGGAAAAGATTTTCCACAAATGGGGCCAGCCATGCTGTGACCTTTTTGCAACATCCATGAATGCCAAATGCAGCAGCTACTTTGCCCTTATCCCCTCAGGGGAGTCAACAAGGGATGTACTTGTTCACATTTGGCCCTCGGGTCTCTCATGCTTTTCCTCCTTTCCCATTAATTCCCAAAGTACTTCAGAAAGCCAATTGCCTGGGAAGGGACTTGATACTCATTGCTCCATACTGGCCTTGCCAAATCTGGTTCTCCTTCCTGGGGCCTCATCTTTGGGAGGAGCCTTGGATTCTGGACCCAGTTCCAGACCTTCTAACTCATGGGTCAGGAAAACTCCACCCATCCCTTCAGACCTTCAAACTGACAGCTTGGCTGCTCCCACTCCAATTATAGCCAGGTTTCCAAACCTATCTTCTTCAGTTAAACACATCCTAATTTCTTCTCATAAGGCTTCAACAAGAAAGATATATAAGAGCTAGTGATTCTCCTTATGAGCCTCTCATAACCACATTGATCCTTTTTCTGCCCCAGTCAAATCCATTTTAGAATTCCTAGTGAACCATTTCAATGCAGGTGCAGCTGCAGCTACCATTAGAGTTCAGCTAGCAGCTATATCCAATTTCCATCTTGGTGAATCAGGCTCAAACATTGTCACATAGGCTATGTAGTGGCTTTCTTAGAGGTACTTTGTTGTTAAGACCACCTATCAAAGATCTTCCAACTCCATGAGACTTAAATTTTGTCTTATCTCGTTTAATATTTCCCCCTTTTGAACCAGCATCATCTTGCGAAATCAAATTTTTAACCTGGAAAGCAATCCTATTAGTACCAATCACCTCTGCTAGAAGAGTGCCAGAGTAGCAAGCCTTGTCTATAAAACCCTCATACTTGCTTTTCCATAAGGACAAATCCTTCCTTTTTACCCAAAGTATCATCAGAGTCAAATCTGAACCAAACAACAGAGCTGCCAGTCTTCTTCCCAAATTACGAGAATAAGGCAGAATATATGTTGCATCAACTAGATGTGCATAGAGAATTACATTTTTATTTACACAGAACTAAGAATTTCCGAAATGACTATTTCCTTTTCAGATTCAAAGAAAGGTTATCCTGTCCCCAAGGTGACACTTTCAAAATGGCTTTCAGAATGCATAACTTTTATCTTTAAGTTTCAGAATAAGGATGTTCCCGGAAGAGTTAAAGCCCACTCTACAAGAGCCATTGCAACCTCTTCAGTGTTTCTTGCTAGATTACCAATTGACACCATTTCTGCAGCAGCAACATAGGCAAAACCACATAACTTTATCATTCATTACAAAATTGATTTGGCCTCCAGGAATAGGGCCTCTTTTTGGGTCCAAGATTCTGAGGAATATTCTCCCTTGTGCCACCCAAGATGATAAGTGCTAGGGATGCTGTCCCAACCTGGTAAGAATGAAGGCAAGATAGGACAACATCACATAAAGTAGTTATGTACTCACCATAGTGTTCCACTTGTGTTGTCCATCTTTGCCTTTATTCTTACATCCCACACTCCTTCCCCCTACCCTTCTGACTCCTGAAAGACCGAGTCTATACAATTAAAGGACCTAAATCTCTGACTACCTTCTGTTGACTTTGTTTTTTTTCTATGACTTACTCTTTATAAGAGCAAACGAGATCTGGGGAAGGTTATAGTGCATGCTGGGATAGGGTTTAGCCATGAGCTGGCAGAAGACCTGCAGCTTGAATATAAAGACCGAGACAGATCCAAGGACTGGTTCCGAACCCAACTTGGTAAGTATGAAGAAAAAGATAGACAACACATACGGAACATTATGGTGAGTACATAACTTCTTTTTATATCCTTTGCTAGCACAACCTTAGGAAAATCTGTTTCTAAAGTTACCTTGTTGAAATGGCTTAGAGATTGTAAATTGGTTTTGTCATAATTGAAGGTAACAATCTAAAACTAACTATGCCAGTGAAGGCTCATTCCACCAGATTGATATCCATTTCAGCTATTTTCCATTCAAGGGCTTCCTTGGATGAGATGTACGCAGCAGCAACATGGGCTAGCCCACATACCTTCATCACACATTACAAATTGGATTTGGTCTCCAAGGGGAGAGCTACCTTTGGTTCTCAGGAATATTTTTCCATAGGGCCACCCAGGATCTAAAGTAGCTGGGGACTCTGTCCCATCACTCAAGAATGGATGAAGATTGACAACACCAGATAAAGAAGTTATGTCTTACCATAACGTTCCATCTGTGTTGTCGATCTTCATCTGTTCTTGACATACCCCCCAACTTCTCCATCTTGGGACTCCTGGCGGGCGATCTTTGTCTTGGGTTTTCAATTAGTATATTCCTTGGACATGACTTCTTCATAGAGGTTAAGTTCCTCTCTTAATGTATATATGCATATTTCCTTCTATAAGATTGCAAACTCGATCTGAGGTAATGTACACAGGGGCATTATGAGTAGACCTTTAGCTCGAGAGTTTTTTTTCCTGGCACAAGCTATATAATAGCCATATCAGTTCTGAAGACTGGAACCGTAACCCATCAGTCGAGCACAGATGAAGATCGACAACACAGATAGAATGTTATGGTGAGACACAACTTCTTTATTTTTAAATTCTCCCTTGATTAGAGATTTAATGTTTGTCCCCTCTGCAGCAGAGGTGATCAAAAAGTGTGATGCAAGGAACAAGTGATCCAAGGAATCTTTAAGGATTTTCCAGCTCTCCTTTTCTAATTGTCCAAAAGATTTTTTTATCTCCTCATCCAATTTAGGCAAAAAAAAAAAAAGAATAAACAGTCTGAACAAAATTCAGATAAACATACATTTAAGAAGAAATCTCAAGGATGTTCCAAAAACAGTTTTTGAGCTTCCAAAACCAAGGACAGTTTTGAATGGCTGTTCAAGATACCCTATGAACTTGCAAGCCTATTTTGTCTTGCAGAAAGTCTGCATCTCCATTTTTTTGTTTAGCAACAGATTGTTTTAGATAAATGGGTTTTGAAAATCATTCATCAGGGTCACAGATGGCATTTGGAGGAAATTCTCCTTCCCAGGAGGTCATTCTTCATCCTCCAGATCAGTCTGTTTTGTTTCCACCTGTTGTTTTTCACATGCTGCCCCAAGGAGTGATAGAACAGGTTCCTCCTTCCCAGGAGGTGAAGGGTTTAATTCAAGGAAAAAATAAATGCTTGGAGACCAGTTCTGGCTCTCTTTCCTAAACCTGTTTGTGATGGTGCCTAAATTCAAAATTGTCACTTCACAGCCTGATGTCACTAGACTTGTAAGATGCATATCTTCATATCCCTGTTCATCCAGACCTTGGACATTTTTTAATGTTTTGTGTATCAGGATTACATTATCAGTCCTCTGCCTTACCCTTTGAACTATTCACTGCACCAAGAATGTTCACAAAATGTGCATCTCCAGTGATAGCTTATTGCAGGCTGCAGGGTATCCACATTTTTCCATATTTAGATGATTTGCTTTTCTTTGCAGAGTCTTTTTCAAAGTGTTAGGAATCTTTCTGTTGGGTTAGAGATCTTGTACACAAGCTGGGATTACAAGAGAACATTAAAATGTCTTTCTTGACTCCCTCACACAGCAATGTGTTCCTGGGATATCTACCAAGCACCTCAGATCAAAGAGCTTTTCTTCCACAGGAAGAATAGATCTTTTTTTAGACCTGTCCCTAAGGCTTTCTGCTCAGACTTTGGTCACTGAGAGGGAATACCTCGGGATTTTGGGTCTTGCGGCATGTATGATTGGCATGATACCCCTGCAAGACTCCACATGAGGAGGATGCAATGGTATCTGAAATCTCTTTGGTCCCAGCATAAACAGTCTTTATCTTTTCAAATCCCAATGCTGAGGTTTGTCAAAAAACCTTTTGGAGGAGACAACAGACATCCTTAAATCCACCCCCCCCCCTGCTGCAAAGCAGTCAGTCACCACATATGCTTTGGACTTTGCTTGGAGAACAGTTTCAGGAGGGATAAAAGTGCAGGAGGTGTGGGACACCAAGGACAGAAGCAAGCACATAAATATCAAGGAGATGCTTGCTCCGGTCAAGTCACCCAACTCTCTGAACCATATTTGCCCCCCCCCCCAGGACAACTTCAACCGATTACAAGTTCACAGTGGCATAGCAAGAAGCAAGGGAAAGCAGGTTGTAAACCCTTTGCAGACTAGCTATGTTAGCTTGGGATATCAAAATCTCATTCTACAGGCATCCTACATTCTGTCAGAGCAAAATTGTGTGGCAGACAAGATGAGCAGGAGCAGGGCAGACCCTCATAAATGGAAACCAGATCAGGGGTACTCCAAGATTTGATCCAGCTGTGGGGAATTCCTCCAGAAGACCTCTGCCTCCTCTTTGAAAAATCAACTAGCTAAATTCTGTTCCAGGACTCCATGAAAAAAGCCCTGGAAGACAGATTTTTTCCCCCCATGGACATGAATGCTCCTGTATGCTTTTTCACCCTTTCCATTAATATCCAGAGTACATCTGATGATTCAGAAGGAATCCTCCAAGATCACTGTGGTCATTCCTTTCTGACACAGGCAGCAGTGGTTCTCCCTTTTTTTTTTTTTTTTTGGAAATGGTCAGGGGCAATTACCACAAGCTTCCTGTCAGACTGGCTCTACTCACACAATAAGAGGGATGTTTGATACACCCACATCAGTCATTTTCAGTTGACTGCCTAAATGATATGGTCTTAATTCATTTTAGGTGACTATTTACTGAGGATATGCAGCCAGCACTACTGGAGACAAGAAGGTCTGCTACTAGAAAATTATATATTGGCAAATGGAAAATATTTTCTCGTTGGTGCCAATAATCTAACCAGCATTCATTCATGACTAGTTGTTCTCTGGTTTTGCAATATTTGTCTGAGTTACTATCCTATGGCCTTTCTTATTTCTTTGTCAAGGTTCATTTGTCTGCCATTTCAGCATGTCTGCCCATAGATCCTTTCAGTGCACTCTCATGTCAAAATGTTCTTGCATAACAGGCCTCCAAGAAAATGGGTGGCCCCTCCTTGGGATCATAATTTTGTGCTAGAAAAGCTAATACTACTTCCACTTGAACCAACTAATCTGGCTGACTTGAGGTTCTTAACATGGAAAACAGTTTTATGGATTGATCTGACCTCTTCAAGAAGGGTATCTGAGTTGCAAGCTCTTATGGTGAGTCAACTCTTTCTCATTTTCCACAGGGACAGGGCTCCTTTAAGAACTACTCTTTCTTTTATGCATAAGTGGTATCTAAATTTACTTTAAACCAAACTATCCATCTCACTGCTTTCTGTCCTGAACCTAAAAATTAGGAAGAAAGGATACTCCATACCTGTGACGTCCACAGACAACTTCAGTGCTATTTTGACAGACCTAAATCTTGTGAAGGTAAGAAGGGAGAACCTGTGTCAAAACAGACTATTTCCAAATGACTATCTAAGGCTATTACCTTTTGTTATATTCACCGTAACAAAACTATTCCAGGCAAAGCCTACTCTACCAGGGCCTCAACTTCATCTATGGCTTTTTGGAAAGGGTTGGATTCTAGATGTATTCTAGAAGCTGCTGCTCCTTCCTCTCCATGTACTTTTACAAACACTATAAGCATGATTTCTTCCCTAGGTCCAGCTGAAGCTTTGCTAAGCCCATTCTCCAGGGGCTCCTGGACTCTACTTCCACCTCCCAAATGTAGTTGGCTGTAGTAATCTGCCCATATAGTTAAGGGTACTGCAGCAGTGATCATGATGCACATAGTACAGTTGTATAAGTTTAAACTTACCATAGCAGTTGATGTTCGAATGATCACTGCTCCTCCCTTCCTCCATCTCTTTTGTTTTTTGGTGTGTTTTGTATGTGAGGGTGTGGACATTTAATTTTTTTTGTTGATCCTAGAATTCTCCTTTCAGGGTCAGCATCTGTTGCTCTACTGGCAGGAAAACTCTGAAGGGCTTTGCGCCCAAACTTGTGATCTGATCTTGTCATTTTCATGCATTTGTCATGTGATTGGTCAGATCCAACTCATCCACTTTTACTAGACTCGTGGATCCAGCTCTTGAGCTCCTCCCTTCACCCATAATGTTCCCACTCTGTTAGTATACCTCAGATCTCATTTGTTGCCACATCGTTCGGATGTGGATTTCTGCTTTTGAGCTCTGTAGGTTAACCAGATATTGTTTTATCTTTTTTTGTGAGCAGTTGTGTCTTGTATTGTTTCCTCTTCCTTTACCTTTATATCATTTTTTTCTTGACTTTCAAAATTGTTACCTTTACTTTATCTCTCTTTCTTGTTAGACCTTTCTGCCCTTGTTGGGGTACTTTTCCACATACCATTGCTGGTGTTCTTTCCCTTTCATTCTTTTTACCCAATTTTGGGTATCTTTCCAATACCATTGTTGGCATTTTTTCCTTTTTATAACAAAAAAACTCTCTCTCATTTGTGTTCCTCGTCTATATGGCTGACAAGCCTATGGGTTTTAAAAAGTGCACCTCATGTGGGCAGTCGTGGACCCTGTCCTAATGGAATTGCTGCACAACCGCAAATCAAATGGGACAAGAATAACTCTCCAGGGATATCAACCTAGCTTGCGACATTAACAGAACATGCTGGAGAGACAGCTATATCTCCCAGCAATTACTGCTCCTCTGGAATAAGTCCCAACTCCATGTGAAGCAAAGCTCCTCAATGACCCTAATCAAGCACACCCTTGACAACTGGATGACTGACTGAATTCATCTGGGGGTGGCACCTATGTCTGTCATGGACAGGGGCAGTTGGTGCTGATCACAGAATCATTCTGCTAATGATGATTGTCTAAATATGGTCAATAAGGGTACCCTGTTTGTTTACATGGCTAGGCTTGTAAAGGCCAGGCCCTAAGGCCATTAGCTTAGTTTACCACCTATGAACCTAACTCAGCTGCCTACAAGGAGTGTGTGTATTGTTTGGGTGCTGCCCACCTAGATGCTGGCTGTTGTTTTTGTTCGGGTTTCAACTCCCATGCTTTAAGTGATAGTAAGCTTTTTAAAATCATCTTATTCCTCCTATCTCCTACAATTGTTTCTGTCTTGGGTGGGGCCGAAACCTCATCTAGCAAATCTCACAAAGGGAATCCTGACTCATCTCCAACAGAAAAGGAGCCCAGGAAGTGGTCCCCTGACCATTCTTCCCATGAGCCTCCAGCTAAAGTTTCCAAGAAATTGGATCCGACACCTTCCTTGGATCCTAGTACATTGAGTTCCAAATCTTCTCAGATCAGATCTCCACTTTTTACTCCAGATCTGATATCTCCTTGGGTCAATTCATCATTCTTACAGGGGACACCTAGAAAATTTTCCAGACCACCTTCCACTACTTCATCACTTAGGTCTTCTAGGAGCTTATTGGCAGTAGGCGTGGATGGGAAGATGAAGTTTCTTAGGGCTCAAATCCAGATGGGGTGATTCCAGCTCCCATTTGTCCAGAGAGGCTGCCCTCCTTTCAACATCACATTGTATCTTCTTCTTCTGATCCAACCAATGGTTTCGTAACCCTTAGATCTGAGATCTTCAAGGTTGTCTTTGTCGGATCCAAAGACTGGCCATTCTTCTACTCTGACCATGCCCCTGAGTTGACTGGCTCTGACTTCTTCAGAGCAGGATAATTGTGGGAGCTGAAGCATAAGTGCCTGCTCTGGGGGTTGTGATCGACTTCAACGCTGTCGGAGCCATCATTGCCTCTTGGCATTGAATAGCTCAGCTCCAACTCACTCCTCAAGGCAGGAATCCACTGGGATCCAGAACTTGGTGCAGGTAGCTTTGGCTTTGGTATGATTGGCTGCTGTTTTTCATGGACCTCCTCCTTTGAGATTCTGGACAGGGGTTTCTCTATACCCAGAGAGAGGACATCCTTACCATCTTCAGATCCTATTCTCCCTCCACTGAGTTTGGGTTCTAATACTGTCATGCTTATTTTACCAGAACAGCCACCCCATACAAGCCTTCAGCCAGTTCTCATCCAGGGCTTCTTACCCTCTTCTGATACTTCACCAGATCATCTCACTGATGAGGTCCCTAGGAAGAGAACATGCAAAAGGAGGTGCCTAGATTCCCCTCTGAAATCTGTCACCGATGACAAGGGCTTTGATGAAGAAGAGGAGTCCCCCAGATCTCCACCTGACTGTGTCTTTTTTGGAGAGATCCTGGAACAACTTAAACAGAGAGGTGGATGGCTTTCTGATACCCCTGCCAAAAGGAAGTGTGTATTTCTGGAGGCTTTTGGGGCTGGCCCAGCCACATCTTGGGTGGTCCCCAAGTTTTTTAGTGCATCCCAAAGATAGGGTCCACTGGAGCTGCTATAGATGCCATGGTGGTGGCAGCAGCCACTAAGAGAGAGCTTGCAGAACAGACCTCATCTGTCCATCCCCCTAACAAAGAGTCCAGGACCTTGGACACGTTTGGCAAACACATTTATGCCTCGGCAACCTTTGCCCTTTAATCACTGAACTATTTGGCACATTTCACCAGACTGCAAAAGGATTTGACCAAGGAGCTTTCCAAATCTCTTTCAGGGCCCATGTCTATGGAGGACAACACTATAGCCCATCTCCATCCATGAAGCTCAGCTTTCATGCAGTTGAGGGTACCTCTAGGGCCATGGGTTCAGGCATTGTGGTTAGGAGGCATGCCTGCATGCACCTGTGTGATTTTGTGGAGCTCTTCAAGTCTTATTTTCATCATTACTCCTTTTGAGGGATCATCTTGTTTGGCCCCAAAGTTAAGGAAACACTCTCCAGGAGTGAGTAATATGGAAAGACAAGATGGTCTGACACTGGGATCCATTTTTCTACCTCTCAAAGATCCTTCTCCAGGAATCAGCAAGGTGGTAAGAATATCTGGTGTTGCAAGTCCCAAGGGCCTTTCCAGGAATCATGAGGAGATGGGTTTTCCTATGGCAGAGGGAGGAATAGTAATGGAAGATGCTGTCTTCAGAGAAGAGGGAGCCTGCAGAACCAGAGCTTTAGACATACCTTCTCTGACAGACCCTACATGTGCTTCTGAAGGGTTAGCCAACTGCTGCACTCTGGAGGCAGTTGAGGGGGTGCTTATCTCTGCACCCAGAAGCCTGGGCATCCATCACACAAGACACTTGGGTGCAGAAAATTATATCCAGAGGGTATTTCATACCAATCTGATGATGTTCTTTTCATTCTTACTCACTAATATGTTTGGATCCGATCAATGGATCTGACTCGGCCGCATATTACAGACTTTGGCTCCAACTCTCAAGCTTTTCCCTGTACCCATAATGCTCCCCTCCATCCCCATTACCTTAGATTTCATTTGCTGCTATCATGGTTAAATGCAGGTTCCACTCTCGGGCATTGTAAGAGAAAGTTTTTCCTGTTTAGAGATTGCTAATTTGTCTCTCTCTCTCTCTCTATATATATATATATATATATGGATTTACATTATATTGTCGAAAAAACACTTATGCAAAATTCAAAATGTTGAGACCACTTTGCCAAAACCGCATGGTATCAAACACCAGGAACATTGTAGTTTCACTCTGGGAAACTAACTACTGGGCCACCATGGTAAATTTTGCCCTTTTCTCCACTATAGTGCGCTATCGGTGTTTGTATATTTAGTTGGGGGGGTGGGTGGATGGGTTTGATTTACTTTGGTTTGTTTTTTCTGTGATGGTGGACAGGTGGTTAGTTTCCTGGAGTGAAATCGTGATGTTCTGGGTGTTTGATAATATGCTGTTTCAGCAAAGTGGTCTCGACATTTTGAATTTTGCATAAGTGTTTTTTCAACAATATAAATATCTGTTTCCATATGTGTGTGTGTGTGTGTGTGTGTGTGTGTGTGTGTGTGTGTGTGTGTGTGTGTGTATATATATATATATATATATATATATATATATATATATATATATATATAAATATAAATATATGTGTGTGTGTGTATAAAATAACATTTTCTCTGTATCTTCCTTTGTAGTATTTGCAGGCATTAGGATTAATCTTCTCCCTTTCTTCTTTCTCTACTATGAACTAATAGTTTTTCCATACCATTGTTGGTACTCTCCTTGCCCCTTTAAAAGGGTAATTCCTGTAGTCACTATTGTTGTTAAGATCCTTGTCTTTTCTTTATTTTTTCCTCACCTTTTTGCTTAAAATATTTTTTTTTCCCTGCGGATAATTTTTTCTTCTGCAGTTCAAGGCCAAGTTTGAAAAAAGCTACTGGTTTTAAGAAATGCATTTCCTGTGGGCATAAGACCCCAAACTCCAATGCCCACAGGGAGTACTTTTATTGCCTTGGACCTGACCATTCAAATACAGCCTGTTCAGTGTACTCTACCTTTAACCCCAGGGCTTTGGGTGACAGGCGTGATAAGTTGATCTTGAAAGGTTTGGTACCTGCTACTTCTGTGTCTGGGACTCAAACCCTTTCAAAATCTAGTAAATCTGTTTCTTTGGATCATAAGAAAAGGTCTCCTCTGAAGTCTTCAAAGTCTTCCTCAGAGCCTGTGGAGAAAATCCATAAGATCATGGATCCAGCATCTTCAGATCTGATATCTTTCAGAAGATTCTTGTATTCAAAACCTTCCTCAGATCTGAAGGTTTGTTGCTCCAGTAGTCATATCCTCTTGACCAACGACTTCCACTCTAGATCTGAAGTCCTCTGATCTGAAGCCCAGTATGTCTCATAGGAGTCATGCACCTGATGTTGAGCTCAAACCTGTTTCACCATCTTTGCTTCAACAATTGTTTGAGACTCCAAAGAAACATTCCAGGCCCCCTTCCACAACATCTTTTAGATCCTCCAGAAGTTTATCAGAGGATGATGTGGATAGAATGATGTGAAAGTTTCTCAGTTCTTGGATCCAGATGGGGGTCTTTCCAGCTCAGTCCCCTACTGGATCCGTGAGTGTACACTCTTTAAGTTCATTCTGTCTCCCTCTCCAATCCGATCTGTGGTTTTGATCCCCAGGATCTGAAATCCCTGACAAGTTTGGTGTTAGATCTGAGGAAAGTTGCCTCCTCCACTCCGACTGCTTCCCTGATGGGTTCTGCTCTGATAACCTCAGATCAGAATGGGTCATAGAGCCAAAGTGTCGGCATCAGGTCTGAGGGGGGTGGGTTTGACTCCAGTATTGAATCTATCCTTCCCCCTTGGGGCTTCAGCCCTAGACAGTTCAGGTCCAATTCTCTCCTCAAGGCTCTAATCCATGAGTGGCTGTGATCTACTCTCTTTGGAAGCTTCAGCTGTGAAGGGGTGGGTCATGGCTTCTCCTTGGCCCTCAGCCTTCAAGGTGGTAGAAAAGGATTTTTCTCTCCAGTGAGAACTGTCCTCTTATTTCAGATTCTACCCCTTTACTTCCATCGATTCTGAGCTCTGAGTCACAGGGACAGCCAGTTCCAAAAGGCCTTCAGACAGTTCTAGTAGAGGAGCTTCCCCCCTTCTGACACCTGTCTAGAACATCCCATGGAAGATGTCCCCCGGAAGAGGATGTGTAAAAGAAGACACACAGAATCCCTCTTTAAGTCTCTCACAGAAGACACCGATTTTAATGAAAAAGAAAGATCCCACAGATCACCACCGTATGCCATCTACTTTGGAGATATTCTAGAGATCCTGAAACAGAAAGGTGGTTGGTCATCCCAAACTCCTCCTCCCAAAGAACTGGTGTTCTTGGAAGCTTTTGATACTGACCCATCTATGTCTTGGGTCACCCCACCCCCACCGGCAGATGAACTAATTCACCTGATTTCCCATTGGACATGAAAGAAGCTGGACACTGTCAAATCCATTGTCAAGCGCCCTTACAAATTCTTGGCACACCTACATACAGACTCCACTAGAGCAAAGGAGTCCCAGTTGAAGCTGTGGTGACGGCAGCAGCCACTAAAAAAGAGCTAGCAGATCAGAGCTCTGCTGTACATCCACCCAGTAGAGACTCTAGAGCATTGAACAGATTTGGAAGACGAATGTTTGCCTCAGCTACCTTCGCACTGAGGTCACTTAATTATCGGGCACATTTTTTTAGACTTCAGAGAGATTTGAGTAAAGAAATTTCAAATACTGTCTGTGTCTGCTGAGGATTTCAAGATAACATCCTCTTATCTGGCCACTCTTTTATCCATATCAAACATTTTGATGAGGTTAATCTCTCATAGGTTCATAGGTTGATACTAGGCTATCTACCCTAGGGCATTTATAAGCCTAGCCAGAGTGTGTTTGGCTTTTGCCACCCTTTTAGATTAGTTGACTGTGCCTCTGTATAGTAGGTCACAGAAGATAGCCCTTTTGAGGTTAGTTTACTGTGCCTCTGTCTAGTAGGGACACAGAAGAGATCCCAGGGGTAAACCTACGATCTTCCATCCACTCGTCAAGATTTCTCTTGAAGAGGGTCATTGAGAGACTCTGCCTAACATGGATTGGGATTTTGTTCCAGAGTGAGGGGAGCCTCTGGGATATGAATCTGTCCCTCCAGCATGTCCTATTTATTTCTGTGCTGAGGTTTAAGTCCCTGGAGCATGTAGCTCTAAGGGATTTGGATTTCCTGAGGTGGAGCATGTCCATTAATTCTGGGCTGGACATGGCTTTATACGTCAGGCACAGATCGCCCCTGAGTAGGCGGTAAGCAACTGAGTAGAGCTGGAGTTTCTTTAGCCTAACTGCGTAGAGCATCTGTTTGAGTCCCTTGATCCTCTTGGTGAGGTACTTTTGGGGTCTTTCCAGTTGCTACAGGTGTCGGGTAAGGTACATCCCAAATAGGGCATTGTATTCAATTATGGGCCTGATGAGTGATGAGTAGAGGGGCACAATGACCTCTCTTGATCTAGATGTGAACCCTTTCATGATAAGGTGGGCTATATAGAAGGTCTTTCTAACCACTTTGGCAACGTAATTGTCAAAGGAGAGATTGCTATCTACTTGGGTCCCCAAATCCCTAATTACTTCTTTCGTACTTAATGGATTACCACCTATGTAGTAATTTGTGGACAGTTTGTTTTTCCCAAAGGGGATGACTATGCACTTTTTGGCATTTAGCTTTAGGCCATGGCTCTGGCACCAGTTATCCGTCTCTGTGAGACCCTTTTGGAGGATGCTTGTGTCAGTCGGCGAGTCGATTATGGCACCCAGTTTGCAGTCATCTGCGAACTTGGTCAGCCATAATCCTCCCATGTTAGCCTGTACCTCAGAAAAATATATACCGAACAAGAGAGGTCCCAGGACTGAGTCTTGTGGGACGCCACTTGTAACTGGTTTAGAGTCTGACATGGCACCTGCAATTCTGACTATGTGGGTTCTATCCCTGAGCCAGTTTGCAACCCATCTTGTGACACAGGGGTTGATATTTAAGCTGGTGAGCTTATTTATGATGCCCGAGTGGTGTATTGTGTTGAAGGCTTTTGCGAAGTCCAGGTAGGCTGTGTGGACTACCTTCCCTTCATCTATGGCCTTGGTGACTGTTTCAAAAGAAGTCGACCAGGTTCAAGAGGCAAGATCTGACCTTAACAAAGCCGAATTGGGTAGAATCCAGTGTTTGGAGGTTCCCAATGTCTTTGTTTATGAGTTTCATGATGATACGCTCCATAGCCTTGCAGACCAGGCTAGTCAGGCTTATAGGGTGATAGTTTCTGGGGTCCATTGTGGCACCATATTTGTGGAGTGGGACCACTGTTGCTCTATGCCATTCCTTGGGTACGTATTCTGTAGTAAGGCTGAGATTGAACAGTGACTTTATGTGAGGGTTCAGTTCTTCTTGGAGTTCATGTAAGACGCAGCCCGGGACACCATCCGGTCCCATTGATGCTGTGTTTTTTGCTTTGGAGAGGGCAGCTCTCACCTGTGCATCTGTGATGTCAGGGAGGCTACACTCTGTTGGGATAGACATTTGCTCTTTTGGGGGGGGGAGAAGTTTGCACTGAACCTGTCTGCCAGGATGTTGGCAATGTCTGTGGGTTCAGTGTATTTTTTGTCATTTTGAACTAACTCAGAGCATATCTGGGAGTTGCCACCCAGGTTCCTGACATAACTAAAGAAGGCCTTGTGATTATCTTTAGCATCTTGTGTGCACATTGAAGATATCTCATGAGCAACCAGCTCAGGCATCGCCATAAGGAGACATGTCTGGATATGACTGTGACTTTGTGGAGAAGATATGCTTACCCACAGCAAAATAGATGGAAAGACCCTGTCTGCCATAAGAATCAAGTTTTCTACCCATCAGCGGACCTTCTTTAGGAATCAGAGAAGCAGCAAGAAAATGTGGTTCCACAAATCTCAGGGTACATTCCAAGATTCACTTGGGGAAAATTCCTCCAGAGGCAGAGGGGGAAATTTTAATGGCAGATGTTGCCCTAGAGGCAGAGGAGGCCTGCAAACCAGGATTTATAGATTCTTTTTTGGATAGGCCCTATCAGCATTCCTGATTTGCTGAGCAACTGCCCTTCTCTGGAGGCATTCAGGGGTCAACTCTTTTTGCACCTAAATGCCTGGACAAACATCACAAAAGTTTCATGGGTGCTAAGTATAATATTTCAAACCATTTCCCTTCTTTCTAATCATCTAAGGAAGAAACGTCCCGATGTTCCACCCAGTCAGAGGAAGGCTGCTGCACAGGAAATTCAAATGCTGCCAGAAAAGAGAGTCATCCAAAAGGTCCCACCAGACCAAATAGGATTCAGAACTTATTCATGATTCTTTTTAGTGCCAAAGGAAACAGGGAACCTCTGTCCCATTTTGGATTTAAGCATATTGAACCAGTATGTAAAAAAAGTAAAGTTCTGAATGGTCACACTTTAGTCCATTCTAGCTTTTTTTTTACACAAGGATGATTGGATATGCTCTGTAGATCATCAAAATAGACAGACAATCCAGAAGACATCTCCACTTTTGGCTGGGAGCCAGTCATTACCATTTCAGAGCTCTGCCTTTTGGACTCACCACAGCCCCCAGGGTGTTTATCATATGCATGGCAATAGTTGCAGCTTACTTGAAACTAAAAGGATTCCAGGTGTTTTCATATCTAGATAACTTGCTTCTAATCACGCCATCTAAGCATCAGCTTCAGCATGGCAGGGACTAATTGCCCCAGATTTCCAACTCCTTGGGCATTACGATAAATCTCACCAAATTGAAACTTGCTCCAGTTCAGAGCCCGGAATTCATCGGGACAGCCTTAAACACATCTACATAAATAACGTCCTTGCCTATCCCGTGCGTTACTTCTATCAGGAATCAGGTTCAAGCTATTCTTTCCCATTCATCTCCCTAAGCAAGATTAGTGCTTCAAGGTCTGGGATCAATGGCAGCTGCCATAGTGCTACTTCCTCTAGTGTGCTTCTTTATGAGAGATCTCCAATTGACTCTGGCTGTACAGTGGTCCATTCTACATCAACCCCTGTCTTTTCAAGTAAAGCTCACCCTTATTTGCAAGTGATACAGTCACTGGTGGGTTCAATCAGACAGTCTTTTTCTGGGCAGTCCTTTTGTACTACCAAACCCAGCAGCCGCAATGACCACAGAAGCTTCTCAACTGGTGTGTGGTAGGCATTTCTTGGGAAGAATTGTCCAAGGTATGTGGTCCCCCCAACAGTCCAAGATACATAGTGTCCTAGAGATGAGACCAGTCCTTCTAGTGTTGCAGGCATTTCAAGATGCTGTTCCCTTGGGGACTATTGCAGTTCAAACCGACAATATGACTAGTCTGGTACATTAACAAACAAGGAGGAACCTGATCTTACCCACTTTGCAGAGAGATCATGAGGGTTTGGGAATGGGCAATCTCATCAGACTGCTTATTGTGGCACACATCTCGAGAAGCACCAACATGTTTGCAGGCAAACTAAGCAGATCCATTCTGATGCCTCACAAGTGGTCTCTCAATCAGTCGGTAGCAAATATGATTTTCAGGCTTTGGGGCCAACCTTGCTGCAACCTGTTTGCCATTCCTCTCAAGAACAAGTGCAGCAAGTACTTCAATCTGATCCCCCTCAGGGGGTATTACCAAGAGATGCTCTTCTTCACGCTTGGCCCTCAGGTCTCCATTATGCTTAAACCCCTGTTGCCCTAATTACAAAATTTTTGCATAATACAAGCAGGCTGAAGAGATCCGTAATCCTCATTGCCCCTTCTGGCCTTGGCAAATATGGTTCCCCTTTCTATGGTCTCATCTTCGCTATCCTCCATGGATACTGAAACCTGCTCAGGATCTCCTGTCTCACCCATCAGGAATTCAGCACCCCAACATTCAGGCCCTCAAGTTGACCATATGGTTTCACCACTTCCAGTAATAGTTAGACAGTCTAGGCTTTCTTACCCAGTTCGTGACATTAGTTTGCTTCTCAAAAGGATTCTACCAAAAAAGTTTGTAGAAGCAAGTGGAAAAGGCTCTCTATTTGGGCATCAGATAAAGACATTGATCTGTTTTCTGCTCCAGTTTCAACTGTTCAATTTTTGACATCTCTCTTCAAAGATGGTGCTAGTTTCTCTACAATTAAACTTCATTTGGCAGCAATTTCAATTTTTCACACAGGAAACAGAACTTTTTCCTTAGCTTTCTTGAGATTATATAAAGCTTTTATGAAAGGCATTTTTCTGCCAAGCCCCCCAATAAGGTATCTTATGGTAGCACTTGAAGATTTGACACAAAACCCTTATTACCTTCAGACAAATGTGACCTAAAAGTTCTGCCATGGAAGACAGCATTCTTGGTAGCTATTACTTTGACTAAAGGAATTTCTGAACTCCAGGCTCTTTCAACAAAAAACTCCTTACATTATTTTCCACAAAGATAGGGTTACTCTGCAAATTAACCCTTTTTTTGTACCTAAAGTAGCCTCTGAAAATAACATTAACCAATCAGTTCACTTACCCGTTTTCTTTCTTACCTCCTTGACGTACACAGGCAATTACGTTTTTATCTCCACAGGACAAAACAATTTAGAAAGTTGGACCAGCTTTTTGTACCTTTCTCTCCAAATCACCTAGGTCAGTCAATTTCTAGAGTCATAAAAAAGCACTGATGGAAGGACAATACCAGTTTCAGTTTAAGAGCCTTTAATGTTAAAATAAAACCATGCAGTACACAGCATACATCAAATGCCTTAATGTATCACCGCGTTTTTCTTCCACAAACAGACTTCTTCAGATGTTAAATCACAATAATCTAAGCCCTTTTATCCAAATATCAATTATAATACTCCAATAAAAAGTCTCTACCTATTAAATAATAAGTCAACCAAAACTATAAAACACTATATACGTAGGAAGCATAGTAGTGATAGTAGCGGAGTGGTTTATATCGTAATTTGTGTAGCCTGTAAATCTTTCTATGTAGGGAAAATGGAGAGAAAGTTAAAGAAAAGATTTTACGAGCACACCAATGTCATTCATAATAAAAATGAAAATAATGCATTGTTTAAACATAGCCTGGACTGCAATATGGCTAAATTTCAATATTTTGTATTAGAAGAAATACTTTAAACATAGCCTGGGCTGCAGTATGGCTAAATTTCAATTTTTTGTATTAGAAGAAATACCTAAAGATATAAGCGGTGGTATGTGGGAAACTAAAACAGAATGTAGAGAATTATACTGGAATATTATTTTGGAGGCTAATAGACCACCTGGGTTAAATGAAACCATTTCCTTAGACCATGTATTAAAACTTAGAGCAGCTAGACTATAATGAAGGGGAAATACATCTGGTTTAATACATTTGATTTTACTGTTTTAATTTTATACTATACTGCGGTGGTGGTGCTGCGGTAGCGTTGCCGCCTCACAGTTAGACGTTGCCTGTTCGATTCTCAGTTAGAGCGTCTTCTGTGTGGCAACATGCGTAAATGGGCATTCCTTCGTTGAAGGTTGTGCGTTAGGCCCGGCAAGCCAGTACGTAAAAATCTACTGCCAATCATTAGTGGACCGGAGTTCCGCTGTGGCGACCCCTAACCGGGAAAAGCCGAAAGACACAAATTTTATACTATGTCCACTAGAGGGTGGTAAAGGATTAGTTATAATAAAAGATTCCCTACATGTATATTTAATACAAACATTTCAAATAGATATTTTAAAGTATTGTATTATATTTAACATTTTATTTTGGGAAATATTAAAAGAGGGATAATTAAGCTTTTTAAAAATGTGAATATGTTCATTTTATTTTTGTATTTAACCTATGCTTCCTACCTATATAGTGTTTTTTTTGTTTAGTTTTTTTTTAGTCATTTTTTTTCTGTTTTATTGCAGTAGTACTTTAAACTAAAATGTATCCATGATGTACCTCTTGCTGTTATCTTTATTGTTTTTGTATTTGATTTTATTCTATTTACAAAATTTCAATGAAAAGTTTTTTGAAAAAAAATATATAGTGTTTTATAGTTTTGGTTGGTTGATTATTTAATAAGTAGAGAATTTTTGTTGGAGTATTATAATTGATGTTTGGATAAAAGGGCTTGGATTATTGAGATTTAACATCTGAAGAAGTCTGTTTGTGGACGAAAATCGCAGTGATATGTTAAGGCATTTTATGTATGCTGTGTACTGCATTGTTTTGTTTTAACATTAAGGCCTCTTAAACTGAAGCTGGTATCGTCCTTCCATTAGTGCTTTTTTTGTGTTTAATTGTGTTATTTTGGCACTGATTCTCCGTTTTGTGGTTCTAAGTTTCTAAAGTCACCCTAGCTATGTGGATTACAGACTGCATCTCATGGATTTAGTCTCAAAAAGGTATGACATTGCCAAAATCTCCCTGAGCTCACTCAAATAGATCTGTGGCTACATCACCGGCTTTTTAGTCAAGAACATCTATTGATGACATTTGTCCATCAGCCACATGGTCCAAGGCTCATACCTTTGTCTCACATTACAAATTGGACATCATATCTAGAGACAGAGCCTCCTGTGGTTCGGCAGTACTCCGGAATATCCTTCCATGAGGGCCACCCAAGGTGAACATAGCTGAGGCTGTGTCCCATTAGTGAAGAAAAATGAAAAGGACAACATCAGATTTATAGGTTATGTACTCACCATAACTAGGCATTTGTGTTGTCCATTTTCATTCTTCCTCAACTCTCCTCCAATTCATCCCACATCCTTTTTTCTTCTGGAAGTACCTGTTGAACTGTGTTTGAAACCCACAGTTCCAGGGTTCAGCCCTATTTTTAATATGTTCTATTTCTGTTTCTCATCTATTATTAGGAGATCGAGCAGCAAACTTGATCTGAGGTAATGGGAATGGAGGGGGGGCATTATGGGTAGAGGGAGGAGCTTGAGGGTTGGATCCGAAGTGTGCAGTATGTGGCTAAGTCGGATCCAAACCCATTAGTTAGGAAGAATGAAAATGGACAACATAGATGCCTAGTTATGGTGAATACATAACTTATAATTTTCCCAAATTCCTCCAGCAAAAACATGACATTCCACGCAGTCAGAGAGAGGCAGCAGTCTTGGAAACAGAAAAATTGCTAGAAAAAAAGATTCATCCAAAAAATCCTCCCAGACCAACAAGGATACGGAACTTATTCATGATTCTTTTTAGTGTCAAAGAAGACAGCGGACTTGAGACCAATTCTGGAGCTCACCAGACTTAACCAGTATGTAAAATCCTCAAATTTCTGGATGGTCATGGTTCAGACAATTTTACCTCTACTACAAATGGATGACTGGATGTGCTCGACAGATCTTTAAGATGTGTACTATCATATCAAAATTAACAGGTGCTCCAGAAGATACCTGCACTTGTGGCTGGCAGTCAGCCATTACCAGTTCAGAGCACTGCCCTTTGTCTTCACCAAAGCTCCCAGGGTGTTCACCAAATACATGTTGGTGGTAGCAGCTCACATGAGACTGCTAGGATTCCATTTGTTTCCATACCTAGAATGGCTCCTGGCCACCCTGTCCAGGCATGTATTGATTCAAGCAAGGGGCTACTTGCTGCAGTTATGTTGTCATTTGGGCATCACAGTCAATTACATCAAATCACAGCTTACCCCTACTCAGATCCTGGAGTTCATAGATGCTAGTCTAGATACGATCAACCAAACCTTCTGTAGGAATCAGTGAGGTGGTCAAAAAATGTGGTTTAGAAAGTCCCAGTGTCCTTTCTATGGTACGTGGAGATAGTTCTCCCAGGGGCAGAGGGGTGATCTGTAACAGAAGACACTGCCCGTGTGGCAGAAGAAGCCCACAGAACCAGGGATCTTGAGATTAACTCTCTGACACACCCTACCATCACTCCTTAAAGGAGGCCCAATTGTCCACTTCTGGAGGCTGTTGGGTCATCTTTCCCTGCACCAGAGAGCATGGTTAGATATTACAAAAGATACATGGGTGGCAAAGGATTATTTACAGGGGGTTATATAATTCCCTTTCTCTCACCTCCTTCAACAGTAAACAGAATTCCCAAAGTTCCACGCAGTCGAAAGAAAACAGCAGCACTAGAAGTAAAAAAGCTGCTAGAAAAGAGTCATCCAAGAGGTCCCCCAGACCAGAAAGAATCCATAACTTATTCAAGATTCTTCTTAGTGCCAAAGAAAACAGGGGACTGGACACCAATTTTGGAGCTCAGTAACCTGAACAAATTGGTTTACTGTATAAAGTTCCAGAAAGTCATGTTTCAGTCCATTTTGCCTTTCTTGCACAAGGACGACTGGTTGGGCTCAATAGATCTTAAGGCTGTGTACTATCACATAGAAATAAACAGTTAATCCAGGAGATACCTTCGTGTCCAGCTGGGAGCCAGTCATTACCAATTCAGAGCCCTACCCTTTGGCCTCACCACAGTCCCCAGGGTGTTCAAATGCATGGCAGTAGTAGCAGCTCACTTGAGATTGCAGGGATTCTGGGTGTTTATGTACTTGGACGACTGGCTCATATCTACTCTGACCAGCATCTTCTGATAAAAGCATGAGACTATGTACTCCAGATTTGCACTCCTCTAGGAATTACCATCAGTCTCAACAAATCTCAGCTATTCAGCTGAGAACCATCTCAGACTTTAGAGTTCATAGGAGGCGTGTTCAATACAGTATTAGTAACAGCCTCCTTTCCCTTAATATGGTTCCAAACTATTCGATTTCAAGTCAAAAAGGTAATCCAGAATCCTTTCTCAGCTTGATTGATTCTACAAACCTTGGGATCAGTGTCTGCTGTAATACTTCTAGTTCCACTAGCAAGATACCATATGAGAATTATTCAATGGACCTTAACAACTCAGTAGTCCATTCTACATCAACCTATGTTCACTCGGATCAGAATAAATCAGGCATGCAAAAAGTACCTCTTTTGGTGGTTTCGCTGAGATCAGATATCACAAGGCCATCCCTTCATTCTTCATCCCAAAGCTGTAGTGACTATGGACACTTCCCAAATTAGGTAGGAGGGGGTCACTTCTTGAGAATGACACTCCAAGGCACTTGGTCCCCTGAAGAGGCCAACACATACATCAATGTTCTGGAAATGAAAGCAGTGCTCCTAGCATTGCATGTCTTTCAAGACTCTCTCACTTCCAGGACTATTGCAATTCAGATGGACAATATGTAAGTGTTATGGTACAGCAACAAACAAGGAAGAACCTAATCTTACCCCCTGTGTCAAGAAGCTCTCAGTGTGTGGGAATGGGTGATCTCACCCAATCGATTTCTGATAGCAACACACATTCTGGGGAGATCCAGCGTGATAGCAGACAAGTTGAGCAGGTCCATTTTATTACTTTGAGTGGTCTCCCAACATGTGAGTTGTGTTAAAGATATTCTTCCAATGGAGCCAACCTTGCTGTGACCTCTTTGTCTCACCGAGATTGTCTTCTCCATGACCCCCCCCCGGTCTCCTCGATGTTTATCCCCCAACCCCTCAAATCCCTGAATTTCTTCAGAAAGCATCTCAATTGAAGAGCAAAGTCATCCTCACTGCTCTTTATTGACCTCGTCAGATTTGGTTCCCTTTTCTTTGGCCTCATCTAGTTCACCCCCCCATGAATTTTGGATCCAGTTCCGACCTCCTGTCTCACCCGACAGACACAACTCACCCCAGACATTCTAGGCCTAAAGCTTAACTTCATGGTTTCTCCAGTACAATTGGTTGGCAGGTACCTTAGGGTATCCTCCTCTGTACCTCCGGGTATTCTCTACTACCATAGTTGGTAGCTTATCTTTTTTTCTTTCTTATCCTTTAAAAAAAAACGTGTTTATGACTTTGTTTTCTTCTATCCATTTTCTGTCTAAGTGCATAGTGTGTGTGTGTGTGTGTGTGTGTGTGTGTGTGTGTGTGTGTGTGTGTGTGTGTGTGTGTGTGTGTGCAGTGTGTGTGTGTGTATAGTGTGTTGTGTGTTGTGTGCTGTGTACCATGGCTGATAAAAACAAAGGCACTTTGAGCTTTAAGAAATGCCTCCAATGTGCTCTAAAACTGCCCATTTCTGATGTACACACTCTGTCTTCACTGCCTGGGTCTGGTGCACTTACAGGAAGATTGCTCTATCTGCCACAGCTTTAGTCATCGGGCCCTGGTTGAAGGGAGAAAAAAAAGTTAATTTTGAATGTTATGTTAAACTCTGCCTTTGTAGTGGCCATCTCAGTTCATGACTCAAAAATTAAAATGGATGTTTCGTCTCATTCCTCATCTGCTTATTCTTCTTCAAAGGTTGACAAGTCCAAGAAAAGGAGTTGATCCATGCCAGGTTCTCTTTCAGCCCCATCGACTAAGAAATTTAATCTGTCTGTTTCTGCTTGAGTAGAGGAAACCAGGCAGGGTTGTCCAGTTTCCCCTTTTCTGTTTGCTTTATATTTAGAACCACTGGTAAAGAAAATAAGGGATTCAGAAATTCAAGGATATAATTGATATGTTAGTCAGGAAAAGCTGGCTCTATTTGCAGATGATATTATTTTATATCTGACAAAACCAGAAAGGGACATTACAGTGTTGTGGAGCATTTTAAGACAGTTTCACATCTTCTCAGGATCCAAAATTAATGAAGCTAAAACAAAGGCAATAGTGGTAAATTATGTACTCAGACATGAACTCATCCAACAATATCCATATTTATGGCGAATATTTATGGGGACATGATAAAATGAAGTCTTTAGGAGTATGGATTAGAAATGACTCTTGTTGCAGCTAAGGATATGTGGGAGGAGACTAAAGAGAAGATAATACAAAAATTGAAAAACTGGAAGCTTTGTTATATGAATATAGATACTAAGATACAAGCCATTAAAATGTTTTTAGTCCCTTTAGTGTTATACACAGGTCAGGCATATTTTTATCAACCAAAGGAGAGGCTGTAGATAGCAATTAAAAAAGAGTTGAAGGATTTTATCTGGGAAGGGAAGACAGCAAGGGTTAAGTGGGATTAGATGATTCTTCCACTAGAACAAGGCAGACTAGGATTACTTAATTTGAAGGGGTATTGTAGAGAAACCCAAGTTAAGACTCTTGTACATAGCACAAGCAGAAAACCATAATTCAAAGTGGAAGGGAATGATGCTGATACAGGGAGAAAGCTCAAGAAATAAGGAGAAATTGGGATTTTGGATGAAGATTCTTAAGGAGAACAAAAAAAATCATACAGAGTATTATACTGATAAAAACAGCAGGGAGTATTCTAAGAACCAAACCAGCATGAGAATGGAGAAAAGTTATTTTGCCGATAGAGATGACTGTGGTCAAGGATACACATAATAGGTAAGAGGGGGCTGGAATTTACTGGAGAAAACTGGCAAAGGAACCAAGGTATTTGAGCAAATAACTAGAAAGGGAAAGGTAATAGATTGGGAAGAGGCTAAGAATTTATTTTAACTGCAGGTTAGAGATTGCCTTCCCTATCAAGGATTGATATCAGAGTATAGGCAAAGAGAAAGAAATAGGGGCTTCCTGAATGAAAGATCAGCACTGGTAGAGTTTTTAATAGAATCTAGAACAGAAGCTGCCATTAAAAAAGGAATAATTAGTAAAGCATATAAAATACTGCATGATAATTATAAGAATCAATCAGAGGAGCTTAGAAAGGATTGGGAATAGAGACTGGATAAGCAATTTACAAAGAACCAGAGGGAGGATATATGTATATCTCACAAATATGCAACAAAGTCTAGAGGATTTAGGATCTTTGCCTGGAAGTGTTTACATAGGCATTTTTGTACCCCAAGCAGACTCCAAAGAATTTTTCCTCAGGTGGATAGCAAGTGTTGGAGGTGTGATGGGCAAGAAAGAGGTGGCTGGGAACATATTTTTTGGGAGTGTAATGAGCTGGCAGACTTTAGGGATTCCCTGCAGACTGCTCTGTCAGAGATGCTGAGTGAGCAGATTGGATTGACTTGGGAGATGACTGTTTTTGAGTTATGATCTAGAATCGGAATTGCTAGACATAGCCTTGCTGAGTTTAATCATGGTGGCTGCCAAAACACAATTACTAGAAAATGGAAATTAAAATCTAGACCAACTTTACTAAAAGTAGTGAATATAGTAACAAAGATAAAACCACTGGAACTGGGATCTTTAGAAAAGGGAGGGAGCAAACAATATAGGAAAAATGGGAATTGTGGGAACAGTATATGCAGAGCAGGAATGAGGTTTAAAAGGCAGGATTTGAATGAGCCATATAATGCTTAAAAGACAATGACTGGATAGATTATAAGTAATGTGTAATGTTTGCAGCTACAGTTGTTTCAATGGTGTTTGTGATGTATACTGTTTGCAACTAAAGTGGTGTCATGATATTTGTTTTTTATTTGTATAAATGTGAGATTGCCAATGTTGTGTGAAAATTTAATAAAGATGTTTGTTGGAAAAAAAACTGCAGGTTGGTTATACATCATAATTTTTTATCTCAGCTCCTCCTATCATAGCTGTTAATTGTTGAGCCTCATGTACCTCTAACCTTTGCATATTTAAGTCTTCCACAAATATTTCCATTTATGCTTTTTCTTACTGTGCCCCCTTCTCTTCTTTATACAAATTTTCAGAAATATATCTTAATACCACTACAGGATCTCTGGTTATTTTTCTTGTTATGGCCTCCCCTAGGTGTTATGCAAAAAGGTTTAGTGCTCTGGACGAATTATCAAAAATACAATTGCTTAACAGCAGTCTTTCCAAACTCATGCATATAATCCAGGTACTCCCTTATTTTCTCTTTATCACTCTGCAGTTGTGCCTTTTCTTGTTTTGTGAGATTCCTGCTATTCTATAATACTTTAACCTTTGTCAGCCCCCTGTATTATTTGTTACTTCTTAACCATATGTCACTTTCTTTTATTTCTGCCCTCCTTTTAAACTCCACTTTCTTTTTATCTCACTCACTAGTTATAACTTCTAGAGTACTTTCTATCTTTCCTAATAATTACTGAATAATTTCCACTACCCATTTTTTAAATTCTTCTCTTTTTAACAGGTAGCTGGGGGAGCACCATCTTTTCTTCATTACACACTGCATTTTTATGTAATTAATTATTTGTGCATTATCTGAAATAGTTACTGGATGTGTGTGTCAAAATTCTCAATTAAATACACGTACTTGTGAAATATAATTTCTGTCTAGTCTAGCCCTGTTGTTATACCTTGGGGAATAATATTTAAATTCTCTCCATACTAAATATTTTGATAATTTTTTTTCAGAAATCTACCCTCTTTTTTTTAATTTTCCCTTCTAGGTCCCCCAGATAAATTCTTGTTGCAAATCAAATTCTAGTCCCCACCTATAAGTAATATTCCATGCTAAAAGCTGATTATTTCTACCATAATGTTTTAAGACCCACAATAGCAGTTTTAGGTGGACTATAAATACATGCCAGGATAACCCTCATCCCTGTCCAGTAGCCCCTAACTACCACAAATCTGCTGTTATTTTCTTTTTTTTTTTTTCCCTCGTCTATCACTATTAGAAGTCTTCTAGCAATTAATATAAGCGCTCCCCTTTTCATTTCCCCTGATATTCTGCTGAATATCCATCCTGGAATCCTTTTTTTTTTTTTTTTTTTTTTTTTTTTTTTTTTATTAATAAATTCACATGCTCCTTTCTTTCCAAATGTGTCTCCTGCATTGCCACTTGCACTCTGCATTTTTAATATAATACCTGATGTCTTTTTTAACCGTTCCTCAACCGAAGGGGCTTTGCATCCAACTTCAGCTGCTTCTGAAGACTTGGATCCATAGCTTGAGCTCCTCCCCTTACCCATAAACTTGCTTTCAGATCTTGTTTACTGTTTCAGTGAATGGACGTGGTTTCTGTAGCTCGGTTGTTTGAAATTTTTTTTGCACAAGTGTTATCTGTATAATACTTTACAACTATTCTACCACTTGTACTTTCTTTCCTTTACAGTTCTTTTTAATTGTATATATGTGTGTGGGTCTACTTTGGTAGAATGAAATTTCACTTACCCGAAACCTGAGACAAAAAGGCCGATAGCACCAGAACACTGACGTCCTGAAACACCGACTTACCACTCCAGGTAAGTAAATGCTTGGCCATCCTGTTTAACTTTGCCCTTACCCCCACGATAGTGTGATCTCAGAGTTGGTATATTTAATTAGGGGGGTGTGGGGGGCACTGGGTGGGTTTGCTTTCCTTCGGTTTACCTTTACTTTTTCAGGATGGCCAAACGTTTACTTACCTGGAGTGGTAAGTCAATGTTCTGTGATGTCAGTGTTCTGGTGCTGTCGGTCTTTTCATCTCAGTGATATGGATTTCGGATAAGTACAATTTCAGTGTACCGAAGTAGACCCATATATATATTCTATATATAGATATTAAGAAAAAACAAACCTCAAGGTCCCAACTGCCACTCAATGATAAAAAAAGGAATGAATGTAGCCAAATATCAAAGTAGCTATGACAGAATGTTCACAGTCTCAAGTTAAGTCAAGTTATAAATCCACAGAATGTTCACAGTCTCAAGCCAGGTCAAGTTATAAATCCACATGTCTTATTTCCAGACAAAATTCCTTTATTGCAAGTAAGTTACAACAGGTAAGCGCTTTCACAAACTTCTGTTTGTTTCATCAGACCATAAATCTGAAGTTTGTGAAAGCGCTTACCTGTTGTAACTTACTTGCAATAAATATAATGTGTGTGTATATATATATATATATATATATATATATATATATATATATATATATATATATATATATATATATATGGGTCCCCTTCAGTCGATCGAACGTTTATAAGTTCGAACCACATATGGCCGAGACCATATGTTCGAAATTAGAAAAGCCCAATCTGACTGAATGGAGATCTCCGTACAGAGCGGAAAGGGAAGATCTCCCATTTCCACAATGTAGTGCGATCTTGGAGTTGGTATATTTAAGTAATGGAGGTGTGGGGGGTGCAGGGGGCATTGCCTCCCTGCTATAGATGTATAATGTTGTGTTTTTTTGTGGTTTTACATTAGTTTTCAAACTTTTTACAAGTTTGAACATATGGTCTTGGCCATATGTCGTTCGAACTTGTAAATGTTCAATCGACTGAAGTAGACTCATATATATATATACATATATATATATATATATATATATATATATATATAGGGTCTATATTATATCATCGAACGCTTAAAAAAGCAACGATGAATAATCGAACCCATGTAAGTGAAAGCTTACAATCTTGAAAGTTCAGAACAGCTCCCTTGGAAAAACATCGCTGTTCCAAGAAAAAAAATTGAAATAATACATAAAGTGGGTGCTTCACACCCCACACCCCCCTACTTAAATATACCAACTCCGAGATCGCACTACAGTGCCAAAAATGGCAAAGTAATGGAAGCGGCCAAGCAAATTCTTTCCCTGAGAAAGAATTTGCTTAAAATGCGCTTCGATATATATATATATATATATATATATATATATATATATATATATATATATATATGGATTCACTTCAGAAGCTCGAAATACTGAAATATCAAATTTCAGTATTTCGAGCCCAGAAAGCTGAATCCAAAAAACCACAAAAACTCAAAACCACAAAATTCAAAATCTCACACACCAGAGATTTTGAATTTCGCTGTACTAATACACACACACACACACACACACACACACACACACACACACACAGAACCTCTCTATTACATAAAAGGAATATAAACTTGAATTCAAATATGTAAACATATGATAAAGGAGGAATGAAAGTTACACCTTTAAACAGCCAGTGGATGTGATCAAGCTAATTGATTAATGCAGTTGTACCCTAATTAATTATTTAAACATGCGCATTGGTAGTGTCAGTGTTTGTCTGAAGAAGTTCGGATATCTATCCGAACGAAAAACGCTTAGTGTGTTTCACATTTATTGTTTTTAAAGTGTGTAAAGTACCGCTTGTCAATAAACATTGTGGTTTTTCAGAAGCGGAGGTCTGCCTCGTATGTCCTGTGGTATCAACGCTTTTCCGTTTTTGTTCTTAGTCTTGTAGTAGACAGCGTGGTTACTGGTTTGTTTGGAAGTGTTGTTAAACACGCATAGAGGATGGACAAATCACAGGAAGGCGATAATTTTTCGCAAGGGAATTTAACCCAGCTCTTGGAGCTAATCAATGCACGCTTGGACCGCTTATCGGAAAAGGTAGACATTGTTACTAAAACCGGCGTCAATGCAACAGAACCTTCAACTAGCACTGACCGAAGTCCAACCCAGTTACAGGGAGCATATAATAACAAGGCAGCGTTACCACCACGTAGGCAGACCGGGGAAGGGAGAACGGCTGCCCCAGTATTTCCAATTAACAACTTTGATCCTGGAACCTGGCTGAATGACGAACTGAACCTGGATTACATACAGGACGGTACTCTAAGTTCAGCTGAAAATTCAAGTAGGTCTTCCTTAGTAGAAAAATTAAAATCATTTGGCACTAAATTGTTTAAAATTAAGAAACTCCAGTTGGAATTAAACTATTTCAACAGATGTATCAAAGAGAAGATTGTCCCTAAGGGACTTAGACATTTTTCATACCCCACTGGTTTAGAATATGGGTCAGATTTTTACAACAAATTAATTGGACTGTATAACAACCATGGGTTAGAAATTTTACAGTGTATGGTTAAACATTATCAATTATCCTTGGGGGACTTGACTAAAGAAACTATGGAGTTAGAAAAAGAAATCAAGGAGGACTTGGACTACTATAGATATGAATTTGAGTACAATAGAACTCTATCTAGCATCACTCAGCAAATGTCAAAATTAAAAATAACAAAGTTGAAGAAACTGGATAGAGATTTAAAAGCATATAGAGAGGGGCTGGCTTTCCCCAAACCACCGGGCCCACAGAATTCGTCTGGGAGGTATAGGATGAATATTAATCAAACAAAAGTTTTGGATCAGCCAAGGGTGCAGCATAACAGGAATACCTCGGAGGATTATATGGCGGGTATTCCAAATATGGACTTGGATTTTGAGAATGTGAAAGGTGATCATTTTGGGGATGACCTGGGTGAACCAAGTCCAAACCACCCCCAGGATGATAACGAGTGGCAACTACAAGGTCCACAAAAAAACTACAGAGGGGGGAGGGGGGACAGTTGGAAATCGAACCCACCGCCTGGGCCCAAGAGGCAATACAACACCCGCAGCACCAACAAACATCAGGGTTGATTTTATAAGAGACTGTGACTAACAAGGATGGGGACTTCACAGTATATAACTATACTGAGTGTTGTATAGACAAGGCATTGATTGAACTATTTGCAAAAGGCCTTACATTTGTGCCAACAAAGACTTGTGACATTGTAGAGCTTCTAATTGACCTTAAAATGTTTATTCGTAAGTTAAATTTAAGTATCATGTTTGGTAATACGAATTTTAATGAGAATGAACTGCGAGTAATAAGTAGTTTTAACCCACCCCAAAATGTATTGTTATGTATGTTTGAACAATTATGTGAGAACGAATTCAGAGAGATAATTAAAAATAGTTCAAAAAGTAGGTACAACAGTAACATATCAGAAGAAGAAAGAAACTTACTGATACTACTCAGGAGTCTCCCACTTAGGTTTATGAAACCAGATAAGGGGGTGGACTCGTAGTGGTGTATAACGAAGATTATTTAAACATTATGTCAACATTATTAGAGAGTGACACTTATGAAATGGTGAGTAGGAACCAGTTAAATCAGGCATACCACAATATTAGGCTCTTCATTAGTGACTTGTTCATAGATGGGTTAACTGATATTGAACAAAACCATTACTTAACTATGCTGGCCTCAAGGATCCCTAAAATCTTTGGTATCCCTAAGCTTCACAAGAACCTAGTGAATCCACCATTTAGGACACTAGTAGATGCGAGGCAATCAATAACCTATCCTTGTGCAAAATTGGTAGACTCTATTCTCAAAAATTATGTGAAGAAGGAGGAACAAATTTTAAAGGATTCATGGTCCTTTTTGGAAGGAATGCAAACTACAGTATTTGATAACACTTTAAATTTTCTTACTGTAGACGTCTGTGAATTATACTCATGTATTCCACAAGATATAGGTATTCAGTGGGTGGTGGAGTTTATTGGATCAAAGGGGGCCACGAGCAATGAGTGTAACCTGGTAGAACAGTTATTAGATATTATATTAAAGAATAATTTTGTCTCCTTTGATGATAAACTATTTTTGCAAAAGATACGTGTGGCAATGGGCTCCCCAGTGGGCGCAAGTTTTGCAAACTTAGTCATGGCCCACTGGGAGACAACCCACATTTTAAACAATCAATGGAATGTAAATATAGTTAAGTATAAAAGGTTTTTGGATGATATCTTCATCTTATTTAGAGGACATGAAGAGCAAGCGGATGAACTGGTAGAGTATTTAAATTCAACCACTAGCTTCCTAAGATTTACAAAGAATTTTCAGGAAACAACTATTTGTTTCCTTGATATTGAGTTAAGTAAGAATTTAGGGAGATATACAGCAAAAATCCACAGGAAAAGCATATATTCTAACACCTTCCTTCATTTCTCTAGTTCACATCCCCACCACCAAAAGAAATCTGTGGTCAAAGGCCAACTGGTTAGGGCGGCAAAAATGATCACATTGGATGAGGACTTTGAAAAAGAATGTGAAAAGCTTTATACCATGTTTTCTTGTAGGGGTTATCCAGCTTCATTCCTTGAAGGAATTTTTCAAGAAGTCATCACTAAAAGAAGTAAAGGCATATACACAGCAATACTGAACATTAATCCAGTAGTCAACCTGGAGAGTAATGTAGACTGCCCTGAGACATGTGTAGGTGATATAAGCACGAACACTAATAGTGATGTAGGAGGGGTTCCTGCCAATATGACTGTGAGTGACAGGAACTTCACTACAGCGCTTACATTTACCTTTTGTCCGGAAGCGTCAGACATCTGTAGGACAGTTAGAAAGTATTGGTATTGTTTATCATTGGATAAAGAACTTTCGAGGATTTTAAATTATGGTCCGATTATAACATTTAGAAGAGGAATAAACATGAAACAACTACTTGAAAGGAAACCCAAAGTGAACAGAGGTAAGGGAGGGACAAAAAATGTGGAGCATGCAGGTATTGTACCTATATAGAGACATCAGACACCTTCACTATTAGGAAAGAGACCTTTCTTGTTGCAAATCAAATTCTAGTCCCCACCTATAAGTAATATTCCATGCTAAAAGCTGATTATTTCTACCATAATGTTTTAAGATCCACAATAGCAGTTTTAGGTGGACTATAAATACATGCCAGCATAACCCTCATCCCTGTCCAGTAGCCCCTAACTACCACAAATCTGCTGTTATTTTCTTTTTTTCCCCTCGTCTATCACTATTAGAAGTCTTCTAGCAATTAATATAATCGCTCCCCTTTTCATTTCCCCTGATATTCTGCTGAATATCCATCCTGGAATCCTTTTTTTTTTTTTTTTATTATTAATAAATTCACATGCTCCTTTCTTTCCAAATGTGTCTCCTGCATTGCCACTTGCACTCTGCATTTTTAATATAATACCTGATGTCTTTTTTAACTGTTCCTTAACCGAAGGGGCTTTGCATCCAACTTCAGCTGCTTCTGAAGACTTGGATCCATAGCTTGAACTCCTCCCCTTACCCATAAACTTGCTTTCTAGTCAGAATTATTTCAGATCTTGTTTACTGTTTCAGTGAATGGACGTGGTTTCTGTAGCTCGGTTGTTTGAACTTTTTTTTGCACAAGTGTTATCTGTATAATATTTTACAACTATTCTACCACTTGTACTTTCTTTCCTTTGCAGTTCTTTTTAATTGTATATATGCCTGTGGGTCTACTTTGGTAGAACAAAATTTCACTTACCCGAAACCTGAGACAAAAAGGCCGATAGCACCAGAACACTGACGTCCCAGAACATCGACTTACCACTCCAGGTAAGTAAATGCTTGGCCATCCTGTTTAACTTTGCCCTTACCCCCGCGGTAGTGTGATCTCAGAGTTGGTATATTTAATTGGGGGGGGGTGTGGGGGGCACTGGGTGGGTTTGCTTTCCTTCGGTTTACCTTTACTTTTTCAGGATGGCCAAACGTTTACTTACCTGGAGTAGTAAGTCAATGTTCTGTGATGTTGGTGTTCTGGTGCTGTCGGTCTTTTCATCTCAGTGATATGGATTTCGGATAAGTACAATTTCAGTGTACCGAAGTAGACCCATATATATATATATATATATATATATATATATATATATGTATATATATATATATATATATATATATATATTAAGAAAAAACAAACCTCAAGGTTCCAACTGCCACTCAGTGATAAAAAAAGGAATGAATGCAGCCAAATATCAAAGCAGCTATGGCAGAATGTTCACAATCTCAAGCTAAGTCAAGTTATAAATCCACAGAATGTTCACAGTCTCAAGCCAGTTCAAGTTATAAATCCACACGTCTTATTTCCAGACAAAATTCCTTTATTGCAAGTAAGTTACAACAGGTAAGTGCTTTCACAAACTTCTGTTTGTTTCATCAGACCATAAATCTTAAGTTTGTGAAAGCGCTTACCTGTTGTAACTTACTTGCAATAAAGATAATGTATATATATATATATATATATATATATATATATATAGATAGATATGTGTGTGTGTGTGTATATATATATATATATATATATATATATATATATATATATATATATATATATATATATATATATATACATATATATATGGGTCCCCTTCAGTCGATCGAACGTTTATAAGTTCGAACCACATATGGCCGAGACCATATGTTCGAAATTATAAAAGCCCGATCTGACTGAATGGAGATCTCCGTACAGAGCGGAAAGGGAAGATCTCCCATTTCCACAATGTAGTGCGATCTTGGAGTTGGTATATTTAAGTAATGGAGGTGTGGGGGGTGCCAGGGGGCATTGCCCCCTGCTATAGATGTATAATTTTGTGTTTTTTTGTGGTTTTACATCAGTTTTCAAACCTTTTACAAGTTCGAACATATGGTCTTGGCCATATGTGGTTCGAACTTGTAAAAGTTCGATCGACTGAAGTAGACCTATATATATATATATATATATATATATATATATATATATATATATATTTATATTTATATTTATATATATATATATATATATATATATATATATATATATATATATATATATATTTATATAGGGTCTATATTATATCATCGAATGCTTAAAAAAACAACGATGAATAATCAAACCCATGTAAGCGAAAGCTTACAATCTTGAAAGCTCAGAACAGCTCCCTTGGAAAAACATCACTGTTCCAAGAAAAAAAATTGAAATAATGCATAAAGTGGGGGGCTTCACACCCCACACCCCCCTACTTAAATATACCAACTCCGAGATCGCACTACAGTGCCAAAAATGGCAAAGTAATGGAAGCGGCCAAGCAAATTCTTTCCCTGAGAAAGAATTTGCTTAAAAGCCACTTCGATATTTTGCGTTTTTGTTGTTTTAAGTTTGACTAAGACACATTCGATATAATGCATCTTCGGTCATCTAATAGGAACCCTATATATATATATATATATATATATGGATTAACTTCAGAAGCTCGAAATACTGAAATATCAAATTTCAGTATTTCGAGCCCAGAAAGCTGAATCCAAAAAAAAACACAAAAACTCAAAACCACAAAATTCAAAATCTCACACACCGGAGATTTTGAATTTCGCGGTACTACTTCACACACACACACACACACACACACACACACACACACACACACACACACACACACAAAACCTCTCTACTACATGAAAGCACCCCTGCATACCCCCCTACTTAAATATTCTCACTCCGAGGTCGCACTACATACAAACACACTCAGAACACCACCACACAAGCTACATTCTCCTCGCACACACACATCACAGCAACAAAACACACTGACACACACTATAGCCCCTATCCCCTATATATATATATACACCTCCATAAGGTAGTGAGTCCGTTGTATGACACCCGAAAGTGCGAAAGTACAATGGCAAGATTTGTAAATTTCGAAACACATAAGTGTGCATTTGCTCATTTGAATTCAACATTCCCAATGGAGATTGCATTACAGTGGGGATCTGGACATATACCCTTTACTTCACTGTAGTGCAATCTCAGAGTTAGTGTATTAAATTAGCAGGGGGTGTGGGGATGCAGCCCTCCACATGGGAGGTGCAGGGGGGCTTTCCCCTCTGCAGAACTGTGTTTTGAGACATCCAGAAATGTTGGGTGTTTCAAACACATTTGACATTTCCAGATTGTGGGATTCTTTGTCTAGCATTTTAGCTGTTTTCAGCAGTCGAAAGTGCAGTTTCCGATGTTTTGAGTCGGATATTTAATATTTGACCGGTTGCATCTTTTATTTGTGATCTAATGGAGGTAAACCATATATAAAATATCTGATGTTCTGTAGTCCTATCTTGCTTTCATTCTTGCATATGGGTTCAGAGCCGATCCTCGGCTCCGACTTGGCCGATTACAAAGCTCGAAGTCTCTAAGTTGGCTCGTGGCAAGGTGCATATCCCATAACGCACTACTAACAATCCCCAGATCTTATTTGCCGCTCTACAAGTTCAGAAGTGTTCTCTTTCTTGGCTGTGGCTAAGTTGGATTATTTTTTTCTTCCAATATATTATAACGTTCTTTTTACTTTAAAGTTAGTTTATTATTAATAGCTTACTGTTGTTAACTTAGCGAGTAGTTAGTGTGTTTCTGAAGTTTTATTGCAAATTGGTGTTGCTTATTATTGGCCGTCGCTTCCGCAGGCCTTCCTCAGTGGTATCCCTCGTTTCTGTAGTGCTAGTTATTGTTAATCTTTCTCTGGCATAGCTCCGTTTTTTAGTTAGAGGACTTACTATTGCCTATTCTCTGTCTTGCCTACCCCTCTTTCAGTGCTAGGCCCATTTACATTAGAGGGCCTAGTCCTCTATTGCCTTTCTCCCTTGTGTGTTTTTTCTTGAGCAGGGCTAGGCCCTTTTAAGTTAGAGGACCTTGTCCTCTCTACTTATTGTCTGTCTAAGTTTATAGTCTGTTGTCGTTTTTTTGTGGTAATTACGTCTAAGGAATCTAGAGACCATAAATCTTCGGGGTTTAAGAAATGCCATAAATGTTCACAGAAAATGTCCCTGACTGACTGGCATAGTATTTGTGTTTATTGTTTGGGAGCCATACATCTACAGGAGACATGTACCTTTTGCCATTCTTTTAGTTCCCGGGTTCTCCAGGAAAGGAAGAACAAATTGATTTTGAAAGGTCTACTTATACCTTCCTTTGAGGAGGATTTAGCTAGTTCTTCCTCTTCTCACTCCAGGTCTCCCTCTTCAAAAAAAGAGAAGATTAAGTCTGTGAAAAGACTGTCTCCAACACAGACTGGCAAATCATGACCTCCAGAAAAGGTTGCCAAAATTGTCAAACCTTCTACCTCTTTGGCTCATCTGCCTTCGGAGCCAGTTGAGGTTATTGATATAGACCTTCCAGTTTTGGTCCCAAGTTTTTCAGGGCCTCTAGCTGAATCCATACCTCGGAGCCAGTCTAAAGACTTACTACCGGTATCCCCAACACTTAGATCTCCAATTTTGCAGAGATCTCGATCCCCTGCCTTGTCTTCCAGATCCTCCAGGAGTCTCTCTGATGAGGATGTTGAGAGAGTGGTGTGTAGACTTTTGGAGTAACTGGCACTAGCAAACTTATTGTTGGCTCCGACCCAATCGGTTCCGGAGCCATCTAAGCCTGTATTACCTGCTTCTATTCCTCCTCCGAGCCATGCCAGTCTTTCGGAGCCAGATTTATCGGTGCCTTTTTTTTGTGGAGCTGTCGGTTCCAGCACCCCAAGTGGTTTTCTCGGAGCTGAGTTCCGCTCTGACACCTTCGGTGCCATCCTTGGTGTCTAGGAGCTGAAGCTCCCCATTCGGCCCTGATGGGGACACTTGGACCCAAACTTCTTTGGTTCTGAGCCTACTCTCGGTGTGTCAGCTCGGCGGAGCTCAGATCCTACATCTGTCTTTGAGCTGATTGCTCCTGAGGCGGGGGCTACTTCAGCTTCTTCGGAACCAGTGGGTTCCTTGGAGGTGTGGGGATCTGCATTCGAGATGATGATGAGTGTGCTGTCAAGATCTTCAGCTCTACACAAGGGTACCAATGTTCTTCCCCCTCAATCTCTGACCTCTGTCTCAGCACCATCACTCTCTCATGACAGCAGAGACCTGCAGCCTCAGAGCCCCCCTTGGGTGGTCCCCAGTCTTCCAAGACCTCCCTAGAATACCCTTTTGAGGAGCCTCCTCAGAAGAAAACTTGCAAGAGGAAGCATGTAGACTCCCCTGATGAGTCCATCACCTCTGACACTAACCTCGAGCAGTCAGAAGGGTCCCCTAGGTCATCCTCTGATGATATCTCCTTCATAGATATCCTAGAGATCCTTAAACAGAGAGGCAGCTGTCCCACCATCACCCCTTCTGATGAGGAGTCAGTGTACCTGAAGGCTTTCGGATCTCAACCTTCAGCCTCTTGGGTGTCTCCACCTTTCAATGAGCTGTTAGATTTGGTGAGTTGAAAGGTGTGGGAAACTCCTGACACCATGGAACCAGTCCCTTGAAGGCCAACAAATTCCTTTCAGCTCCTAAGGAAATAGAGTTTCTGACCAAAGGTGTGCCTGTAGATGCCATGGTGTTGACAGCAGACACAGCAGAGACTTCCTCATTTGTCCACCCACCGAAAAAAGAGTCTCGAATGATGGACAGATATGGGAAGTGTATTTTTTCTTCAGTGGCTTTTACACTCAGATCACTGAACTACCTCACCCATTTCACTAGGCTTCAAAGAGATCTCCTAAAAGACCTGGGAGATACTCTCCAAGGTACTTTAACTGAAGGCGTCCCTGAGAAGGTTACTGCTCAGTTGTCCGCCTTAAACTCTATTGTTAACTCCTCCATGAGGCTGATATCTTACGCAGCAGATGGAGTGAGCAGGGAAGCGGGTTCAGGAGTTTCCCTTAAGAGACACTCCTGGATGCTCTTGTGTAACTTTGTGGGGCCCTTTAAATCTACATTTACCAATGCCCCTTTGATGGTTCCTCTCTGTTTGGACCAAAGGTAAAAGACATTCACCAGATGTGAGCAGGAAGGGAAGACTCTCTCTGCCATGGGAGTATGTTTTTCTGTCCCTTCTAGACAATACCCTAAAGGTCAGAGAGGGGGAAAAATGTGGTTCAAGAAATCTCAGAGATTTTTCCCAGGCACACAAGGTGATTCCTTTTCCAGAGGCAGAGGAGGAGGAAATAGTGGTAGATGTCACCCTACAGGCAGGGGGGTCTGCAAAACCAGGGTGACCACGATTCCTTTCTTGGACGTCCCTATCAGCGCTCCTGAAGTGAGGCCTGGCTGCACTTCTCTGGAGCCAGTCAGGGGTCACTTATCTTTGTACTCAGAAGCTTGGCACAACATCACACAAGACAAGTGGGTACAAAGGATAATTTCCAGAGGATACTCCATACCCTTCTCTTTTCCACTTCATCTAACCAAGAGAATCCCAGATGTTCCACCCAATCACAGGGATCAAGCAACTATAGAAGTCCAAAAGTTGCTTCAAAGAGAGTCATCCAAACCATCCCCGCAGACCAGATAGGATTTGGAACTTACTCCAGATTCTTTTTAGTGCCAAAACGAACAGGGGACTGGAGGCCCATCTTGGATCTCAGCAAGTTAAATGAATTGGTGAAGAAGTCCAAGTTCTAAATGGTAACACTGCAGTCTATACTCCCTCTGTTAGGGAAAGACAATTGGATGTGCTCCATAGACCTCCAAGATGCATACTACCACATAAAAATGGACAGAGCATCAAGGAGTCATTTATGCTTCCGGCTGGGAGATGGTCATTATCAATTTCATGCTCTGCCCTTTGGTCTCACCACAGCCCCCAGGGTGTTCACCAAATGCATGGCAGTAGTAACAGCTCACTTGAGATGTCTTGGATTCCAAGTGTTTCCATATCTGGATGACTGGCTCCTGACTGCCACCACCAGGCACCTACTTCTACAAGCCAGGGATTCAACCATCCAAGTCTGTACTCAGCTAGGCATCACTATAAATTGGGAAAAGTCTGTCTTTTCACCCTCTCAATATGTGACTTTTATAGGTGCAGAAATAGACACAGTCACAATGATGGTTCGCCTTTCCTGAGACAGAGTGCAAAATCTAAGACAACAAATATACAGCCTGCTTCCCCAACACAAGGTCAAAGCGAAGTTAGTGCTCAAACTACTGGGAACCATGGCCTCTACTATAACTCTAGTTCTGTTAGCCAGACTACATATGAGAATTCTACAGTGGCTACTCTTTTCCCAGTGGTCTCTTCAGTAACTGCCTCTGTCTCATCCCATTTTAATAACAGAATCTTGCAAAAAGGACCTTCGTTGGTAGATCCAGTCCACTCAACTAACGATAGGGAGACCATCCATTCCTCGCCAACCCGTTGCTACTGTGACCAAGGATGCCTCCCAGATAGGGTGAGGGGGGCATTATCTAGGAAGGACAGTCCAATGCACATGGCAAGAATATGAGGCTCACTTGCACATTAGTGTTCTAGAGATGAGAGCAGTGCTACTAGCGTTGCAAGCACTTCATGACTTTCTTCCTCTAGGGACAATAGCAATCCAGTCAGACAATATGTCAGTGGTATGGTATATAAACAAACAAGGGGGAACCAGATCCTACACCCTATGTCGAAAGGCTCTACTTGTTAGGCAGTGGGCAATATCTTTCCAATACTTTCTAGTTGCAATGCATATTTTGGGTAGAGCCAATGTGATAGCCGACAAGCTCAGCAGGGCAATCTTGATGCCTCACGAGTGGTGTCTGAATCAGAAAGTTGCGGAACAGATTTTCCGCAAAAGGGGGCAGCCTTGCTGCAATCTGTTTGCCACCCCAATGAACACCAAATGCAGCAGCTACGTCACCCTTACCCCCCCCCCCGAGACGCACTTGTCCACAATTGGCCCTCAGGACTTCTTTATGTTTTTCCTTCCTTTCCGCTAATATTGAAAGTGATCCAGAAGGCAAAGACTTTGGGAAGCAGAATGATTCTCATCACTCCTTACTGGCCTTGTCAGATTTGGTTTCCTTTTCTCAGGCCTCACCTTCTGGACGATCCATGGACTCTGGACCCAGTACCAGACCTTCTGATACATATGTCAGGCACATTCCATCCCTGTCTCCACACCTTCAATTGACAGCGTGGCTGCTCCACTTCCATCCCTATTCATGCTTCATGATTTCTCCCCTGTGGTTTCACATATCCTGATGTCATCTCATAAACCTTATACAAGAAAATTGTATACTAGCAAATGGAAAAGATTTTCTCTTTGGGCACAAGCTAGGAAAATAGATCCATACACAGCCTCCATTCCCTTAGTGTTAGTGTAAGGAATTTCTAACCAAACTTTTTCATCAGGGATCAGCTGCTGCTACAATCAAAGTTCAATTAGCAGCTATCTCCAGTTTTCATTTGGGGCAACATGAACCTAATCTTATGGCTCACAGATTGTGTAAATCATTTTTAAAAGGCACTACCTTACTAAGACCTCCTTTCAAAGAACCTATATCTCCATGGGATTTAAATTTTGTTCATTCAAAACTTACCTTACTGCCTTTTGAATCTGCACATACATGTGATTTAAAGTTCCTTTCATGGAAGACCATTTTTCTGGTAGCCATTACATCCGCCAGAAGAGTGTCAGAGCTACAAGCACTCTCAGTCAAGCCTCCTTACTTTGATATTCCATAGAGACAGAGTTTCCCTTCACACTAACCCTTCCTTCATCCCCAAGATTTGTTCACAATCAAATATTAATCAAACTATTGAACTGCCGGTATTTTTTCCAAATCATACAAACAAAGTGGAATATAAGTTTCATCATCTTGATGTACACCGACAGTTAAGGTTCTATCTTCATAGAACCAAAGAGTTTAGGAAATCAGACCAATTATTTATATCTTTTTTGGAGATGAGAAAAGGAATGCCAGTCTCCAAGATAACATTATCAAACTGGATTTCAAATTGCATATCTTTTATTTACTCTTCTAATGGCAAAAAACTCCCATTTAAAATTAAAGCTCATTCCACCAGATTTATATCCACATCTGCCGCCTTTCAAGCCAGAATTCCAATGGACAGTATATGTGCAGCAGCAACTTGGGCTACCCCTCATACCTTTATTACTCATTACAAATTGGACTTGGTCTCCAGGGGTAAAGCCTCCTTTGGTTCCACGGTTCTTAGGCATATATTCCCATGAGCCACCCGAGGTAAAGGTGCTAGGGACACTGTCCCATATGTAAGAATGAAGGCGAAATAGGACTACTGAACATAAAGAAGTTATGTACTCACCATAACGTTCCATGTTTGTAGTCCATCTCGCCCTTCATTCTTACGAACCCACCCAACTACCCCCATCCATGTATCCTTGGAGGATCTGGAGACAAGATAATGTCTATCTTCCTTAGGGTTGGAAACCTTTCATCTATTGTTTTTCCTTGCGGAAATACTTTTATAGCACTATTATAGACAGCAGCAAACAAGATCTGGGGATTGTTAGTAGTGCATTATGGGATACCTACCTTGCCACGAGCCAACTTAGAGACTTCGAGCTTTGTAATCGGCCAAGTCGTACCGGAGGATTGGCTCAGAACCCATATGTAAGAATGAAGGGTGAGATGGACTACAAAACATGGAACGTTATGGTGAGTACATAACTTCTTTTTTATTATAGTTTATTATACTTCTTAGATGTAATCCTTTTCTGTACTTGTAATTTTTGAACTTTTCCCTCCTACGGCTTATAGGTACCTCTCTTTATTACCATTGTTGATGATTGTGTTTGTCTTTACCATCACTGGTAATCTCTCTCCTTTTTTGTTTCTTCCTGCCCTTCCTTTTCTTTTTCAGGTAGCTACAATGTCTGATAAGCTGACTGGATTTAAAAAAATGCACCTCCTGTGGGCACAAGATCCCCAACTCCGATGCCCACCAGGAGTGTGTATATTGTTTAGGCCCTGCCCATTTGGACATAGAGTGTGAAATATGTACATCTTTCAACCACTGTGGCTTGGTTGAATGCCGCAGCAGCCAGCAAGGTGGTCCTGCAGGATCTGTTACCATCAACCTCTTCAACGTCTGCTGGAGCTCCCGTTTCCAAAAAGCTTCCTGAGGAGGATAAGGGGGATTCATCAATCAAGGGCAAAAAGGGTAGAAAATTATCACCCAATTGCTCTCCCATTGAGGGTTCGAGTTTGGGTTAAGCTCCAGCTGAGAAAATTTCTAAACCATTGGATCAGTCGGGTCCGTCGGATCAGAAAAGAGCAAAGTCTAAATCTCGGCTCACCATTCTTCCATCGTCACTCCAGGGACAATTTCTCTTTTTTTTCAGGAGACTCTGAGAAACATTTCCAGACCACCATCTACCTCATCATCATTCAGGTTGTTTAGGAGCCTAACCAAAGCTGATGTGAACAAGATGATGAGGAAGATTCTCCATGCCCAGATTTGATTGGGAGTTATACTAGCTCCATCTCCCATTGGACCCATGAGCCTGCCTTTGGCCCCTACCCAGTTGTTGACTCCTACTCCAATTTAACCTTTGGTTTTGGAGCCATCGGACCGAAGAATCCTGCGTCTGTGTATCTTGGATCCGAATGCTTGGCAGCCTTTGATTCTGTTAATGTCTCTGTTCCAGTTGCTCCAACAAGGACTTTGTCAGAGCTGGAGGGATCTCGATGCTAAAGCATCGGCACCAGATCTGGGGGTAAGGGTCAACTCAGATGCTCTTGGAGCTGTCTTTTCCCCTCTGAGCCTCAGAGCTGGACAACATGGCTCTGACTTCTGCCTCATCATCGAGACAAGGTGATGCTCTGAGCCATCATGGGCAGTTGTATTTGGTTGCTGCCAGGGTAGCCCCTTGTTTCTCCTACATCTTTGGCCTTTAAGTTAGTAGAGAGAGTTTTTTTCCACCTCTGCAGATAAGACATACTTGCCTCCCGGTTCCCCCTTCCAGAACTGTCTGCCATTATCTCAGTGTCTATACATCCTATCACATCAAGGCAGACAGCTGTACAAGCCATGAGACAGTACTCATTCAGGACTCAGCTCACACTTCCAAGTCTTCACTGGGGCATACCACCAGGGAACTGCTTCAAAAGCATACATGCAAGAGGAGATACTTAGGTTCCCTAGAGGATTCCATGACAGCAGATACCGACTTCAATGAAGGGGAAGGGTCCCCTGAATCACTGCTTGAGGATGCCTCCTATTGTGAACTATTCAAGCTTTTGAGACAGAAAGGTGGTTGGTCTTCTGACTCCCCTTCCAAAGAGGAGGGAATCTCCAAAAATAAATGATGCCCTCATGGCAGAGGAGGACTGCAAAAAAAGGGTATTAGAGATCCCTTCTCTGAGAAACCCTATCAGCACTATTGAGGCAGTCGGAGATGCAGTTATCCCTGCTTCCACAAAACTGGACATCCATCACCAAAGGCACTTGGGTGCAGATGATTATTTCCAAAGGTTGTTACATATGCTTTTTCTACAGCCCCACAGTCATGCTACAAAACTTCCTGATGTTCTACCCAGTCAGTGAAAAACAGCAGCCATAGAAATACAAAAACTGCTTGAAAAAAGAGTCATCCAAATAGGCCCCCCAGACCAACAAAGATTCAGAGCTTAAGCAAGGTTCTTTTTGGTGCCAGTGAAAACAGAGGACCTTAGACTTGTCCTAGATCTCAGCAACTTAAACCAACATGTGAAATGCTCCAAGTTCTGAATAGTCACTGTTCATTCCATTCTGCCACTTCTGCATGAGGACGATCTCCAGAATGTTTAGATAAATCTCCAGAATGTCTGCTATCACATTAAAATAGACAGGCGATCCAGGAGGCTTTTTTACTTCCAGCTGGGAGCCTGTCATTACCAATTCAGAACTGTGCCCTTTGGTCTCACCACAGCCACAGGGCTGTTCACCAAGTGCTTGGCAGTGGTTGCAGCTCACCTGAGACTGGTGGAATTCTAGATGTTTCCATATCTCAACAACTGGCTTATCTCTGCTGCCATCAAGCCTCTACTGATTCAAGCCAGGGACTACTTGCTCCAACTATGTCTTCAACTGGGCATTACAGTGAACTATGCCAAGTCTCAGGTTTCCCCTAATTAAGTCATGGAGTTCATTGGTGCTCATTTGGACATGGTTACCAAAATCACAAGCCTTCCTCACTCAAGAGTAAATACGTTACAGAGTCAAGCATTCCATTTACTCTGACTTCATTCTTCTCTGGCAGGGTTGGTTTTACAACTCCTGGGACCAATTGCAGCTTCCATATTACATGGGAGTACAGCAATGGGTGCTTGCAGTGCAGTAGTCTATCAGATGACACACTGTCTCTGCTGCAGTACTTATTACAAGAATCTGCAAAGAATGTCACTTGGTGGATCACTGGTACAGAAGCTTCTCAAGGCAGCCCTTTTGTTCTTCCACAGCCACAGTGACTATGGATGCCTCCCAATTGTGTGTGTGTGGGGGGTGTTACTTGAGAAAGATGTTCCAAGGCACTTGGTCCCAGATGGAGGCCAGTCTTCACATCAGTGTCCAGGAAATGAGAGCAGTCCTGTTAGCTTTGCAGGTGTTTTAAGATGCTCTTCTTTTGGGGATGATTGCCATTCACACAGACAATATGCTGGTTATCTGGTATATCAAAAAGCAAGGGGAGCAAAGTCATATCCCCTATGTCAAGAGGCGATGAGAGTTTGGCAGTGGGCAATTTCTTCCAGCTGCTTTCTTCTGGTAGTGCATATCCCAGGGAAGTCAAACATTCTAGCAGACACATTGAGTGGGTCCATCTTACTCCATCATGAGTAGTTTGCCAACCACGTGGTGGCAGAAATGATTTTCCATCAGTGGAGCCAACCATGCTGCAATCTCTTTGCTTCCCTTCACTGCTCCAACTGTAGCAGGTACTTTGTCCTAACCCTTCCAAAGGGGGAGTCACCAAGAGACTCTGTAGTCCCTGGGCTCCTGTATGTTTTTCCTTCTACTCTACTAATTCCCAAATTATTACAAAAAGTGTCTGGCTGGAAGTGCAAAGTAATCCTCATTGCTCCTTTCTGGCCTCAACAAGTATGGTGCCCCTTTTTGTGGCCTCATCTCATGCACCCTCCTTGGGTGTTGGATTTGAACCAGGATCTTCTCTCTCATCCATTAGGAGTAACTCACCCAGGCAATTCAGACCCTCAAATTGACTACATGGTTTATTCACTTCCAGTGATGGCTAGACAGTCCAGGTTTTCATCTTCAAACACATCCTGATATCCTCTACAAAGGATTCTTCGAGAAAGGTGTATGAGTAAATGGAAAAGATTCTCTCATCGGGCTGTCCAGAGATGGTAAGATACCTTTTCAGCATCTGTTTCAGCTATTCTTGATTTCCTTGCTTTCATTTTTAACAGTGGTGCTAGTTATTCTACCGTAAAGATTCAACTTACAGCTATCTTCAGTTTTCACACACAACATAACCAATCCTCTTTGGCATCATCTAGATTATGTAAGGATTTTCTTAAAGCTAACTTCTTAATCCAATTCCTCATTAAGGACCCTACTCCACTCTGGGATTTAAATATACTTTGAGCCCTGACTCGACCCCCATTTGAACCACCTACCAAGCTGACTTAAAATTTTTCTCTTGGAAAACTTATTCCGGTCGGGATCACATCAGTCAGACAAGTATCAGAACTCCAGGCCCTTTCTTCAAAGCCACCGTATGTAATTTTTCACAAGGATAGTATGTTTCTCCACACTAATACTTCCTTTGTACATACATGGCTTCAGAAACAGCTATGAATCACTCCATCAACTTCCCTGCTGTCTTTCCTAATTTTTCCAATAAAGGAGAGCACATGCTGCATATTTTAGATGTGCATAGGCAACTTCAATTCTGTATCAACAGAATGAAAGATTTCAGAAAGTCAGACCAGCTGTTTATTTCCTTTTCCAAAGCCAGATTGGGTAAATCTGTCTCAAAGGTGACTTTAGGCATGGAGCACACTGATTGCATTTCCTTTGTAAGTAAAATGGACTGACACTTCCTAAACCTCCTAAAACTTATTCCACTAGATCTGTGGCCACATCTCTGCCTTCTCATCTAGAGCTTCTATAGATGACATTTGCAGAGCTGCCAGTTAGCCAAACTCACATACCTTCATTGCTTACTACAAATTGGACATCTAATCAAGGAACAGGGCAGTGTTTGTCTCCTCTATACTCTGGAATATCCTTCCTTGAGGACCACCCTGAGGTTCCTGTAGCTGGGAACTATGTCTCATTGGTTGAGGAATGGATGAAAATCTCAACATCACATATGAAAGTTGTGTACTCAAGCACCCATAACTTCCTGGGATGGAGGTGCTAGAGTGTGCTAGATATCTTCTCATCTTTGCAGTGATTCAGCTACTCCTTCCTGCCTTTCTAAGACAATGTTGTCTCTGTTTCTGTCTCTCCAGGCTCCACTGGAGACCTATTATTTTTATTTTATTTTACATTTGTTAACCGGGAAAGTCCGACTGGACACACATCCATTTTCAGCAGAGGCCCGGGGAGAAAAGCTCCAATAGCATGTCATAAAGAAATTGCACAAGAATATCATACAGAGATATACGTCCCATAGAAACATAAGTTATGTATAGATTAACAATTAGTAAAGTCAGCATACAGCATTCTAGTAGTAGGGTTTATATAGAATATAAAATCTAAACACACAAGAAAATCTTTTTTTCTTTCTAAATTATGAGTACTCTCAATATTTTGTTACAGAAATAACCAGTGATTATTAAGCTTTACAGTGAAAGGAATTAGGGGAACTTTAGTAGAATCCTTGAACATGGCATTGATGCAAATTAACCTTGGGAGTAGCATGACAAAGCCAATTGTTTGAGAAGTTGGGTTCTCAGGAGTTTCTTAAACTGAATAGTGGAGGTAGTGGAGGTTATTTGGCTAGGCAGTGAGTTCCAGATTTTGGCAATAGTGCAGGCAAAGAGAGATTTGCCAGCATCATTTTTATGTCTGATAACACTTATTAGGTTCTGAGAACTAAATTGTAAGGCTCTGGTAGGGATGTGGAGGTTAATTATATTTTGAAGTGCAGGGTTTTTTTCTGGAAGGTAGAAGAGATTATGCACTATTGTGAGTTGATTAAACAGAAGTAGTTGAGGTAGCTTGAGCCAACTGAGTTGGTTAAGGGTGAGACAGTGGTGGGATTTGTATGAGGTTTCAGTAGCGAACTTGGCTATTTTGTTATAACAAGATTCCATTTTGTTCAGATCACTCTGGCGGAGATTAGTAAGGATGGGAGAGGCATAGAGAAGGATGGATAAGAGATGAGTTCTTGCAATAGTAGCTTTGGTTTGTTTAGTTATAAAGTGTTTGTTCCTATAGAGAATTCCTAGTTTTTTATTAACTTTCTTAATGGTTTGTGCTATATGGATGCCAAATTTGAGGTTATTGTCTATTTATACACCTAACAGTTTAGTATGTGCAGTTGGAGTGATTTGAATGTTATCTTTGGAGTGAATGGTGAAAGTGTTGTTGAGGAGGGGAGCATGACCTGGGCCGAAAATAATTAATTTTGTTTTTTTGGGGTTAAGAATAAGTTTGATTTTTGTGAACCATGTTTTGGCTAGAGTAAAAGTGTTTTGGGTGAGGATTTGCAGTTCCTTTATTGTGGAGGCGGCACTTATAAGGGTGGTGTCATCTGCATATTGTACTACTGATGCTGTGAGTGAGGAGGAATTGATTTGGTTGGTGAATAGTGAGAACAACAGTGGGCCAAGGATGGATCCTTGAGGGACATCTACGGATACTGGTAGCAGGGAGGACAGCTGGTCATGCCATAGGACTGCCTGCTGTCGACCAGATAAGTAGCTAGTAAACCATGATATAGTGGAGTGTCCAAATGCATGACCATCCTCCCATGTCAGCACCTCAGGCACCCAAACCCAGGTCATCTAGGCCACATCCCTCTAGACCACATTGCTGGGTGAAGACCTTAGAAGTGTCTGTCAAGGAGAGCAGGTAGTGTAAATGTAGCTGTACAGGACCCCATTAGTCCAGCGGAGACATTGAAAGTTCTGGCTTCATGAAGGTACCAGCTGGTAAACCACAAACTTCAGTTCCTATTTCTGCTGCATTTCCATCTGTCAAAGTCCCCGTGGAGACCAACAGCAGTACTCTTTGTATATTGCCAGACTTCACTAGAGAAGTTTTGACAAATCACTACCAAATGCTAATTTTCAGGGGTCTGTTGTTGGCCAGCTCTTATCCATCTACATTTCCTTCTGCCGTTGTACAGGAGCTGTCTGTTCCTGCTCAACCAGCAGTTTTTTTCTGAATTAGTGAACCCTGCATTCTGTAACACAGTGGAATGAACATCTTTTCCCTGACTTGCTTGCCCTGGCCTATTTAAATTACAAAACATTCACAGAGGAGTATGTGTGTGGTAAAAGGCTAATGTCCTGGCTGTTTCTGCTGTGGAGCCCAGCATCTCAGATGCCTTACTGTCCATGAGGAAAAGAGCTCCCTCACTAGAGCTCTCATTCAGTTCTGATTGTAGTGAGGAGAATCAGGACTCAGTGCCCTTGGTACAAGTATATTCTCACTTGGGATACAATTATAGATGAAGTCATCTTTCCTTGGGCTATCTGTCTGAAAATGCTTCTTTTGATGAGACCTTTAATATCGTGAGGGAGTATTTCAAGTGAGAATTGAAGGAGATGTGAAGACCCACAGAAGGTACATTAAGTTGTTATGGATAGGTGATAGTAAGCCTGCTGCCATTCTGTCAGTATTTCAAGCATTCAAGAACACATTCAGAAATGCTTCCCTAGATCTGGACTCAAAATCTGTAGCTCCCTTAAAGTCTATTTTTTTTTCTTCACGTGGTGCAAAGGGCTAATTACCTTTACAAAAACTCTGTAGCTCATCCTACTGTTAACTCCCTGGGTGTGATTAGGGAATGTATAATACCCTTCCTAAGATAAAGCAGATTACTGGATAGGGTTGACAAGAAAGCTTATACATCAGCCACTTTGGGCATCAGTGCCATTAGTTGCAACCACATGTTATAATATTTGATGTTAACCACATAACACCACTGAACACAAATAACTCTTCTTTTAGTGGCAACCCAAGTGCACTGCCTGTTGCTCAGAGGAGTACATTTCACAGGTGGTACTAATACAAATTTTAAAGTGGGAAAATATGCCATCAAATGTTGCCACAATGCTGTAGATATATTTGCCTGGGTGACTGCCCCTGACCATAAGTAGGGAGCATGCAAAGCTAAGGATCTTGATTTTGCTTAAAGATATCAGGAGGCAAATTCTCAGTGACATTTTGGACAAGCACCTGCTGTTTGGTTCCTATCACAGTGCGTCTTTAAAAATGTTATTTTATTTATGTTTTGATTACTGGAATGTCCAACTAGGCTGTAGCTTATTTTCACTGGAGGCCCATTGAGGTGTGCTCCTTGAAAACATAAGAATGTATAAAATACAATAACAACTTTGACAAGTTGACATGTTATGGCAGCATAATTCAGTGCTCACAGTACATGGCAAAACAAGTTTGGAAGTCTTTTCAGCATTAAACATTACGTTTCAGTAGTAGTCAGGCATCAACATTTAGTTGATTGATAATGCGCACATAACTATTTGAACATAGCTAAGCTAAAATGTTTTTAAGTTACTTAAGTGATAACTTGAGTAGGTTTATACAGTATAAGTGGGTACTGAGCTAAAAAACATGAATAAGAGATGTTTTTTTTCTACACGTCCAAATAATCTGGAAAACAAGAAGGGTTGACATGTTGGAATGATGACTCGTATAAAGTAAAGTAACTAGCTGTATATGACTGATTTAAAAGGTAAGGTAACTGAACAGAATTTAGTATATGGTACCCTAAAAACAACAACAGTAGTATTGTACATTAATATTAACATTCTAGGAACATAGTGTACTGCTAGTATTTGAATACAATGTTGAGTACTGTATACGTATTTACAGATGTATGCCTATTAATTGCATAATATTGTTATGTATGCATTTGTTAATTGTACAGTATAATAATTTTTAAGAGTAGTGTTAGCAGAGACAGGGAATATAGCATGTATGTATCATTTGTGTTACAGAATTTTTATTTCAGGTTTTGTTTTATTAAGTAAAAACTACTGAAATTACTAATTTCAGGGAGAAGTGTTTTACTGAGGCTGCCATTGTGAATTTTTGAATACAGAGACTCTTAAGAAGTTTTGGGACCTATATGATCTGATGTTCTTTTCGTCCTTCCTCAACTTATGGGTTATGGATCCGATCCTCTGATCTGACTCAGACACATTCTACAGACTTCTGATCCATCTCGTGAATTCCTTCTTTCTACCCATAATGCCCCAGTCCATCCCCAGTACTTCAGATCGCATTTGCTGCCATGTAGCACAGAAGTGGATCCTCTATTTGAGTGTTAGATGTTTTTGTAGCTAGATGCCCACAGGGAGTGTGTTTATTGTCTAGGAACAACACATCTGGGTATGAACTTGCCAAAGGAAAAAAACTTCAAAGACCAATTCATGTAAGGTTCAAGTATGGCACCCTTTATTACTTGCAGCAAGGAGACAAAACATGCAGATACAGGATTTGTCTAAATTACTAGTGAGCAGTATGCTACTTTTATACAGTTCTTTCCATGTTACACAGAAATGTTGCTTCTATTGCTGACGTAGTTAGACACAGCTTTCTGTATTATTCTACAGAAAATGTTACTTAGATTTCCTGCTGACATGTTCAGATTTAAAACTCACTATATGTTACATAGAAAATGTTACTTAGATTTCCTGCTGACATGACTGGATTACAAAAAACATTTGAGAAAAACAACCTGGCCTTGGGGCTTATTTTTAGCCCACTACAGACTTTCTATTCTTCAATTGTGCAGTTCTAATATATATGTGTTACATTTTACCTAGATTCAAGGTACATTTCTAGCTTAGGTACAAGTAATGCTGACTACAGTTTATACTTTCAAGCAGCCTTTGTTTTCATTATCAGTAACTTCAGCAGCTGTGTACTTTCTCACAGCATAAGCAGAAAAATCAATAACTCTTTAAGTCTCATGACACTAGTAGAAATGAAACACATTATTATTTTCTTGACATAACAGGATTGGAATGTCTCTAGTAGCTTGTGCAAATTCATGCAGTGTGAACAGAATAAATGTATTAACCTTTTTGAACCTCGAATGCACTAAGCATGCGTATTACTAATACATATTTTTCTAACATTTCCCCCCTTTTAATACTTTTATTCTACTTTCAAAATAAGCATAAACAGTTTTTTCTTCCCCTAACCTCTTCCTACTCAGGATTTGCAGTTAAGAGAGTCATTCAGTTTAAACCTATGAAAGCATTTTCAATTTTTCAACAATTCTTCAAGTTCAGCACCTTGGTATAAGGTTTCTGAAACTGACATGTCTATAAAGTCTTTAATCAGTCTTTTCATGCAGGGGATGCAGCAGCAAGCACATACCATCAGTAGGATCATTCCTACACAGATGGTGATCAGGATGTTCATCAGGATACTGCCCCACCCTCAAACAATCTCTGGAAAAAATCCATCAATGGATTTGGTCCTGGTTTGGTCATAGCCAACACCTGCTGATTTACCTCAAGGTGATTGTCTATCTCATGTTTGTGGTCAGGAATATACGAACAGCACTCCTCCTGGATCAAAGCACAAGTACCTCCTCTCGCCACTAGGGTGAAGTCAAGGACCATGCGATTTTGAAGCACCACTGTTCTCATGGCATTCAGTTCATCAGTCACCAATTCTAGGGTGGAAAAGGTCGCATTACTCATTACTTTGAGAAGTTTAGATAGTTTTCTCTGCTCCCAGATTGATTTTGTTGCTCCATATGCTGGTAATATGCCTGCCCATGATATAACAGTATCACTCAAGTCCATGTGTGTCAATCCATCGCCCACATCATGATGGTTTTTCCAGAACGCATTGATTTGCCCCACTGGATTGACAGGTTTCTTGATTTCTCGAACATTTCGAATTTTCCCTTGAGGTAAAACTGCTGTGTGTCGTATGGCCGGAACCAGGTAGCCCAAAAAACAACTGCCGGACCAATTCTCAGGTAACCATTTATATGCTTTTCTACCACATATAAAGTAACAGTCTTCTACTTTAGTAGTAACTTTACTATAAACATACGCTTGTCCTGTGTGAAACATTTTTCTGTCAATTATAGACAGTTGTTTGTAGAGAAAAGAATCATGTTTTACTTCCTCAATTGTTTTGTGCATCAATTCAAAAAATGAATCATAGTTTGTATTGCAATAGGATCCAGTATTATCAGATTTAGTGTAGCATCTATAAGGAACAGTCACATTGCAATTGCTCCAACCCACCTGAACCGTATCATTCTTCTAGAAACACACAGTTCCCTTTTGTCGAACAGACAAGTGCAATGCTATTTTATTTTGTGATGTAATATTTGATGCATCATGAATCAGGTTTTTCCAGGTCTCGTTGACTCCTAGGGGGACTGAAGTTAACAGTAACCCCCGTATGCTGTTGGCAAAGCTGTGCAAATCCAGCAATTCAAAACATTGAAGGTCTCAGCATACACATATTTGATTGCCTGGTAAGCGTTAAAGTTCGGGTGCCACTCTGCACGTTTGTTCAGTCCAATTTGTGTGGCTGAGAAAAGGAATGGCCACAACAAAAAGATTATTGTCACTAGTATAGTCAACAGGATGGTTATGCAATACTTCTGTAGAAATGGTTGTTCTGCATTTCTGCTTTCTCCGACTCTTCCGAATAGGTACATCTGGATCTTACTGGATCCTGTCATCTTTATTTCAGACATGTGTCCTTACTCTCTGCCCTAATAGGACCTTCAGCACCAATGGTTTCTTCACTGGGGTTGAGACGGATCAGTCCTATTGATCTGACCCCCCTTTGTAGCCAGACTTTGTGCTGAGGGCCCCGATAGAGAGGTAAGATTTTTGTCCAGTTCAAAGTTCTTAACTAGTTTGCAGTGTGTCAGGTGGATCCACGAAGCTTGCTCTGCTATCTTGACTACAGTGGGTGTCGAAAGAAGCACCTGGTATGGACCTTCCCACCTTGGTGATGTCCAGTTTTTCTTTTTAATATTTTTCACCCAAACCCAGTCCCCTGGGATCACTGCCACTTCCGATGTTTCGGTTTGTTCTTGATCTAAAACAGAATTTGACTGCAACAGATGTTTAGAATTCAACAAATTTCTCATATATTCAGCTAGTGTATAGTCAGCTTCCTGGTCTACGGGCATGAGAAGTTTCCACTGGGGTGTATAATAAGCCCTTCCAAACAGTTTTTCGAAAGGAGTCAATCCTTTTGCAGTCGAAACAGTTCTCATGCTCAACAGTGCCAGGTGTAAACAATACAGCCAACTCTTTCCTGTCTCAGCTATTAATTTTCTTAATTTATTCTTTAATATTCCATTATGCCTCTCAACTAGCCCTGCAGATTGCGGATGGTATGCACAATGATTTTTTAAAGAAATACCAAAATGCTTACTTAACTGCTGTATGGTTTGGTTTACAAAGTGTGTACCGTTGTCACTGTAGATCCTTTCCGGAATGCCGAATCTAGGGATGATTTCTTTGACAAGAACTTTTGCCACCGTAGTTGCATCTGGATTTTTGGTTGGAAAGGCTTCCACCCATCTGGAAAACATATCTACAATGACAAGACAATACTTCTTATTTTCACATTTGTTCAATTCTATGAAATCAATACAGATAGTATGAAACGGATAGGGTGGTATAGGGAAACTCCCTTGCTTGGGCTTTAACGCCCCTTGTGCATGATGTTTGTTACAAATTTGGCACATCAAACAACATTTTTTAGAGTAGTTTGTAAATCTGTACGTTGTGAACATCTGGTTCACCAGCTGTACCATCCCCCCTGTTGAGACATGGCACTGCCCATGGCTCAACAAAGCTGCATATCTAAACAAATTAGATGGTAGTATCGGTTTCCCTTCTTTAGAGATGTACAGCCCCTTTTCAAGAATTACTCCTCGTTTTACCCACCTTTGTTTTTCAGCTTGCGTAGTGAGTGTCTGCATTGTTTTTAACATTTCTAAGTCTAAAATCTCAGAGGGTTGTAGTTCCTCATTTAAAAGAAATACTTCTGAAGCTGCTTGTTTTGCAGCTGTATCAGCTCTCGCATTACCTTTTGAAATCCTATCTTGTTGCTTGGTGTGAGCTGTGCATTTACAAATAGCTACTTTCTGAGGTAACTGAATAGATTCTAAAAGATCTAAAATAAACTGTGCATGATTGATAGGTTTGCCAGTAGATGTTATCATTCCTCGGTTTTTCCACTGTTGCGCAAAAACATGTACAGTAGAAAAAGCGTACTGGCTGTCAATAAAACTGTTTACACTTTTACCCTTTGCTAAGGTACATGCCCATGTCAAGGCAATCAATTCTGCAGCCTGTGCAGATAAGTTGTGTGGTAAATGTTTTGCTTCTATAATCTCAGTATCAGAAACTACAGCATATCCTACTAGGTTCAGTCCTGCAGGACCCCTTTTGCATGAACCGTCCACGTAGTATGTCACCTCGGCATCATCCAAGGGGACATCCGTGAGATCTTTTCTAGGTAGTGTCTTTTGCTCAATCACCTGCAGGCAGTGGTGTGGTGTGCTGTCTGCATGGGTTGGGAGCAAGGTAGAAGGGTTCAAAGTCATGTATCATTCAATTGTCATGTGAGGTTGGCTCAACAATATAGTCATACAGGAAAGATGCCTAGCAGGGGAAAGATATACTACCTTCTCTTGCAGTAAAATAATCGCGACTGCATGAGGCACTCTCAAAGTGAGAGGGTGGAATAAAACTACTGAGGCCGAAGCTGCAACTACTGCTTGTACACAGTGGGGTAAGGACCGTGCCACTGGGTCTAGTTGTGATGAATAGTAAGCAATGGGGCATTGCTTGTCCCCATGCTGTTGTGTTAATACTGATGTCATATAACCTTGCTTACAATCTACAGTTTGGAAAAAACGTTTATGGTAGTTTGGTAATCCTAGAACTAATGAGGACGCTATTAACTGTTTCAGTCTGCAGAAAGCAAATTCTGCCTCTGGTGTCCATTGTAACAAATCCTGTGCTGCCATAGGCTTTTTATATATCAGGTCAGTCAGAGGTGCAGATTCCAAGGCATAGTTTGGAATCCATCTCCGGCAAAAATTAGTTGTACCCAGGAAGGACATAATTTCCTTCTTGGTAGTGGGTTTTGGTGTTTGCAAAATTGCTACTTTTCTGTCCTCATCTAGTGTTCTACCTTCCTTGGATATTCACATATCTTAGGTATTTAACTTGTTTTTTCCAGAGCTGCAGTTTATTTTTGTTTACCTTATGTCCTTCAGCGGCTAAAAATCATAATAGCGCTATGGTATCTTCTTTACAATTTTGCTGGGTGGGGGCCGCCAGCAAGATGTCATCAACATAAAGTAAAATTTGACTGCCTCTTGGTGGGGTAAATCCTGACAAGTTGCTTGCCATTTCTTGTGAGAATATAATTGGACTGTCACAATATTCCTGTGGTAGTTGCGTATATGTATACCTTTTCCCCTGAAATGTGAATGCAAACCAATGCTGGCTGTCAGGGTGTATCGGTATAGAAAAGAACGCATTGCTAATGTCTACCACAGAAAAATACTTCTGTTGAGGTTTTAAATCATTCAACAGGGTGTGTGGGTCTGGCACCGTAGGTGCCCTTGGTATTACTGCGTCATTTACAGCTTGTAAATCTTGGACCATACGCCATTCTCCATTTGCTTTTTTAACAGGAAATAAGGGTGTGTTACATGGTGAATCGGGAGATTCCACCAGCACCCCTTCCTTAAGTAAAGCTGCTATGATAGATTTGATTCCTGCCTCTGCATCTTTTCTTAAGGGATACTGTCTTTTCTGTGGTCTAAATGCTGACTTTGGCGTGATAGTAACTGGTCCCGCTGTACGAATAAGTCCTACATCTGACTTTCCTGTTGACCAGAGAGTTTCTGGTATATTTTGTAAGGCATTCTCTACCTCCTTTAATAGGAGTGCTAATCAGCTGTCCTTGCTAGACTGCAAGTGCACGGCTGGGTGGGTCTGAGTTATCCAATTCAACTTCTGTATTTGTATTCCCTGTTCTGACAGTTCTAATTCTGACTTTTTCTCCTAGGTCTGCCCATTCTATGTTTTTGTTCTTGGTTAGGCTAACGTGTGGTAATCGATTAGATTTATAAAGTGTAAAAAACTCCTGGGGCAATGAACAGCTGGCTACACTGTTCCCTTCTGTGTCCCAGTACAGATTACGTAATATCAATCTGTTTGCATGATTTTTAAACAATTCTTGCTCATATTCCTTACCAGGTCCTGGTGTGTTACAATAATACAGGGTACAGTGCAACAAGTGTTGCCTATCAATGCCAAGGGAGGGGAACTTGCTGATGGCTACATTCATTAATTCTTTGGTCACAGTCTCTGGACCAGTCGTAACCAAGTCCTGGCTGTACCAATAAAACATTTCACCCTCCGATTGCACTGCAAAGGTATCAATTTGTCGCTGTGCTTCCATACCCTGCATGGTTGGGACTTCTGCTATAACAAATAGCTGCAGGAGGTCTCTGCCCAAGAGGTTTACTGGGCATTTTTCAGAAACAACAATTTTGCTTTTCTGAGTCAATCCTGAAACAGGATCAGTTATTGCAATGTTACGGGAGAGAGGCTCCCGATACAGCTGTCCATTAGCTGCTTTTACCAGTATGTAATCAGGTGACTCTGTGTTTTCTGGCAGTTTGGAGGGATGTATCAGGGTTTGTGATGCCCCTGAGTCACACAAGAATTTGACTTCCCTCCCTTCTACCAAGAGTGTAACTTCCGGTTTCATGTCTGCTAAATAGAGCTCCAGGCTCAATAAAGCTAGGTCTAATATTTCATTTTCTTCACTGTCACTAACTTCTTGCACTTCCTCTATTTCTTCTGTCACATCCTCTACTCCCTCTATCACATTCTCATTTGTCCATTCTCTGCTATCCCCTTCTAGTGATTCTTGACTACCATATAGTCAGTCCTTACCCTCCTTGTCTTCCGTGGTTGCCTTCTTATTTTTCTTGCAATCCCTTGCCAAGTGTCCCTTTTTACCATTCACCCCTTTTCTTTCGCCCTTCAAATTCCTCTGATCGCTGATCAGATTGTTTCCCTGTGCATTTTTCTTGCCCTTTTTCCCCAGACTGTACTACATAAACTTCTGCTCCATCTTCTACAGAAAATACTTGAGCTTTCTTTTTCTTTTTACTATTAAAATGCCTTTCGGCATGCCTAGCATATTCAAGTAATGATTGTAACCTGCTTGTACAATGGTCTACCATGTGTTTTGTAATAAAACTGCTTATGTGTGCAATACTGCCTTTTAAGAATGCATTCTTTAACTGCTGTTCATATGGGGAATCTTGTGTTTGATCTTCAGGAACCTGCATTCCACAGTGGTTATTAAAACATTCTAATAATCTGGCATAATACCGGTCAATAGTTTCACCTTCTTGTTGGATGCATTGATTAATGCAAGTCCAGTCTGCCCTATGCTTCCATTTTTCAGAGATGCGGTCTGTGAGACCTTTTACTCTGTTGTCTAATTCTGCGCTGCTATGTGGGAGGGGGTCTTTGTGCAGCATCACGGGGATTCCAGTTGCCACTAATCATGTGCCAATCTGGTCCCACAATTTGTCTAACTACTTTTTCTACCTCTTCTCCGTTTAAGTTATATCTCAGCCTCATTCCTTGTAAATCTTCTGAGCATTTTCTAAAATTAACTTTTGGATGGGGAATTCTCTCAGTGGCTTTCCGGATATCTTCCAGAGTCCAGGGTCTATACACTAAAATAATTGGGTCCTGACCATCTTGTCCTGCCTGAGGATTAGGTACTTCTATAAGTGGGCATATTTCTTCTTCACTCATAGATCGTGAATTCTTAACCATTTGATATAACTCAATGCCTTAATTTGAGTTACCTGCCCGTGTTCGAGACCTGGTCCCAATGGGATCTCTAATATACGGTTTTATTTTTACAATGTCTCTATTTTCAGTGACAACAGGATATCGTGGGGGTGGACTAACCTGTTCACTTGCTTCATATTCTCGTAAGGGAGGCAGAGGGGCTGATGCTATTACTAAGTTATTGTCCTCCTTATCTAAAAACATTGTTTTTTTGTTCCATACGGTTTACTTCCTCAATCCACCTGTGTGCTGGAGGAATTCCTAATTTGCGTTGCTTTTTTACCTGACCCTTGGAATCGGTTTTGAGCTGTTTGGCAAGTTTGATAAGCAAGGATTTTTCTAATTTTCTGTCGAATTCATATTTATTAACCCATTTTGAATAATATTTAATGTTGTCAGCGCGCTGTGACTGCATGTATTTTGCGTCTTCGGTTAACGGCAGATTTTAGGGCCTTTTTGTGTAATTATTACCCATTTTGTTCTACCCTTTTGATCGTTATGTAACTTCTTTGATTTTTAATGTGGTACCACGGATTTTGTTATAGTCTCTTCAGAATGACTGCCTACCTATTCTGTTTCTCCCGATCTATGACAAGATAGTAATCTTTTCTGTCCCTGACTTGTAAAATACAGTCTTGACAAAAACAATACAAATCTAGTCCCTGATCAAAAACAGAAAAGAGTAGATTCACCTTACCTGAGCCTACGTGATTGGTTTGATCAATTCGAAGACCTGTCCTTCAGTCGCAGATCAGAAAGTGGCTGGCCTCATTTGTACGACAATTCAGTCGGAGGGCTTTTCAAATAAGAAGAACTGATTTGGTTTCTTCCCCGTACGGTTTCAACCACCTGGCCCATCTGATCTGAGGCGAAGTAAGGGTTTCCGGTCCGAAGGACCAATCTGTCAAAGGAAAAAACTTCAAAGACCAATTCACGTAAGGTACAAGTATGGCACCCTTTATTACTTGCAGCAAGGAGACAAAACATGCAGATACAGGATTTGTCTAAATTACTAGTGAGCAGTATGCTACTTTTATACAGTTCTTTCCATGTTACACAGAAATGTTGCTTCTATTGCTGACGTAGTTAGACACAGCTTTCTGTATTGTTCTACAGAAAATGTTACTTAGATTTCCTGCTGACATGTTCAGATTTAAAACTCACTATGTGTTACATAGAAAATGTTACTTAGATTTCCTGCTGACATGACTGGATTACAAAAAACATTTGAGAAAAACAACCTGGCCTTGGGGCTTATTTTTAGCCCACTACAGACTTTCTATTCTTCAGTTGTGCAGTTCTAATATATATGTGTTACATTTTACCTAGATTCAGGGTATATTTCTAGCTTAGGTACAAGTAATGCTGACTACGGTTTATACTTTCAAGCAGCCTTTGTTTTCATTATCAATAGCTTCAGCAGCTGTGTACTTTCTCACGGCATAAGCAGAAAAATCAATAACTCTTTAAGTCTCATGACACTAGTAGAAATTAAACACTTATTATTATTTTCATGACATAACAGGATTGGAATGTCTCTAGTAGCTTGTGCAGATTCATGCAGTGTGAATAGAATAAATGTATTAACCCTTTTGAACCTCGAATGCACTAAGCATGCATATTACTAATACATATTTTTCTAACAGAACTGTACCATCTGTGCAGTGTTTAACTCCAGGGCTATAGCAGACAGGTGCAACAAGCTAGTCCTTAAGGGGTTACTACCACCTTCATCATCTTCTTCCTAAGGGGCTCAACCCCCAGCAAATCTACAAAGGCTCCTTCGGAGCACAGAAAAAGGTCTCTAACAAAGTCTCCATAGACCTCTTCATCCTTGGAGCTTCCACAGAAGATATGAAGGTAATTAGTTCCGACTTTGATAGATCCAAATAAGAAAGCTATGGATCCTAAGGCTTCAGATCCTACAGTTATCTCTTGTACTCCTCCTGTGTAACTCATAGATCTGAAATTATTGGATCCGATCTCAGGTGTGTCTCAGACACTAAGAATTCATTCATCATAGATGCTATATTTCCTTGGCTTTACTCTCCTCTTACACAAAGCAATCCAGACCTCAGTCTACCACCTCATCCATCAGATCCTCCAGGAGTCTTGTCTGAAGCAGAAGTGAATAGAATGATGAGAAAGTTCATCAGTGCTCAGATCCGAATGGGGGCTATTCTGGCTCCATCTCCCGTTGGATATGTGAGCCTTCCATCCACCTCACCTACTATTGAATCACCTCCTCTGATTCATCCTTCAGTTTTGGAGCCCCAGGATGTAATTGGTTTAAGAGTACCGGTGTTGGAGCAGAAGAGTATCACATCTTTGATGTCAACTGTATCCCTGACCAGTTCTGTTTCTGTTCCTTTGGATCAGGATGAATCTTGGAGTCAAAGCATTGGCATCAGTTCTGTAGGGGGTAGGATTGATTCCAGTGTTGGAGCCTTCCTTGCCCCTTTGAGCCTCTGCATTAGATAGCTTGGGTCCAGCTCCCTCATCAAAACATAACCAGTCAAAGTCTTGGCTTGCCTGCTTCACAGATCTCAGCTCTGGTGGGAAAGACCATGGCTTTTCCGGGTCCATGCTCCTTCAAATTTGTGGAGATGGTTTTCTTTCATTCAAGAGATCCTGTCTCTCATACTTCCTTGAATCCTACACCCTATACCCCTTTGGTTCCGAGCTCTGATCCATCAAACCTACTCCACAGAGACAGTCAGTACCAAGAAGCATCCAGTCGGTCCCCATAGAGCTGAGCTCTCAAACACTTGGCCCTCAAAGTGGTTTTCTGTGTCCTTTGATTACTTGATTTGTATCCAGTTATTTTTTTTTTACTGCCGTATGTTCTGCATTCTGTCCAAACAACAAATCCTGTCACCAAACTCGCTTAATACATTGGAAATGTAATTGGGGGCTACAGTGAGTTGATTTTTTTTTAATTTATTTTTTTTACAATTATCTTCCAATTGCATCACATCTCTCCATTGAATTAGGCACATTAATTAGAGCTGCAGTATGGCTGGTTGATTTTTTTTGTCCATACAGAAGTGGAGTCGCTAGGAAGGGATCTTTGCTGAACATCCATACATTCATGCCTGTCAAAGACATTCAAAAAACAACCCAAACAGACTGAGCAGTTTGTAAGTGAGTGATTCTGTGGTAATTATTTTCTTTTATTGCAGTAGTACTTGTTTTCAAGGTGCCAAAGCGGTACGTACTTGAGAGAGATCTGCGTTTGATGCACTGGTGAAAAGGCAGCATTGTTGCAAGCATATCTCTCCACTGTCCAGACTTTCAACTGAAATTTTCAGTCTGTTCCTCATAAAATGTGTGGTTTGCTGACAAGTCAGTGAGGAATAAAGTCACTACTAAACAATGATAGCCATTCCAGTTTCAAAGTTCATATCCATCAGAAAATACATACTAACACAAAACCTTTTATTCTAGCAAAAGTGTTCATTGAGAGAAATCTTTCATTTTGTGTCAGAGATGTGCTTGTGTGTACATGAGCAGAGTACTGAAGGGGTTGTTGGAGGAAATGTTTAATTTGTAGTCAGTGAAGTGCTTGTGCATACATGGACATACTAGTGAAGGATTTGTTAGGGCAAACTTTCCATTTGGTGTTGGGGACATGCTTGTGCATACATGGACAGAATGCTGAAGGGGCCATTGGGGTAAATGTTTAATTTTGGAGTCAGTGAAGTGCTTGTGTATACTGGGACATACTACTGAAATAATCAGTGGGAGAAAGGTTTCATTTTGGTGCTTGGACCTACTGCTGAGGGGATCAGTATTGGAAGTTTCATTTTGGTGCTTCTGCATACTTGGACACACTACTGAAAGGATCGGTGGGGATATTTCATTTGGGTGTTTGTGCATACTTGGACAAACTGCTGAAGGGATCACTTGGGGAAATGTTTCATTTTGGTGCCTGTGCATATTAACAAAAAAGTATAGTTTGCGGATGACTTGAACTTACAGCCCACCAAAAAATCCTTGGTGTTGTTTGCAACCCTCATGCTCATTTGAGTTTGAGACCCCTGCCATAGAGGGACTGCCCTTCTCTTCGGACACATCTCCAGAACATCCCACTAAAGAGGTTCACCAAAAGAGAACATGCAAAAGGCGGCACATAGATTTCCCTATGGAATCCCTAACCAAAGATTTATTTATTATTTATTTATTTATTTCAGTTTGATAACCGGGGAAGTCCACTGGGCCAGAAGAACCCATTTTCAGTGGAAACCCGGGGAGAAAAGCTCCATAACTAAGCAAATTGCAATATAAAACAGTACAATATAAAAACAAGCAAATCACAAAATAAACACAGTAATATAAACAGTAGTAGATGGCTCATACATGTTAAAGTGAGATAATAAGACAAGATATGGTGTAGTTAACAATGATGCAAAAAGCAGAAGTGGTAGAATTTACAACATATGTAGCAGAAATAGGTAAAATATTCATTAGGCAATGGAAATTCAAAAAGGAGAAAAGAGCTTTAGTTAAAGGTGTACAGTTGCAGGCGATGTGTGGCAAAGGCTGGAGTTCAGAAAGAGAATAATACAGTACAGTAAGTAGGGTAGAAAACAGTCAGGTAGTGGTAGAAGGATTTGTGTGAGAGGAGAAAGAAACTCAGATGGAGGTTGTAAGGAATAGTAGGGAGACTTGGGGATGAGATTGGGGTTTAAGTAGGGAAGGAGCAGGGACATGTCCATTTAGAGGACAGGTAGGAGTGTAAGAGGGATTTAAAGTTAGGGAGATGTGAAACAGTTTGAAGGTGGGATAGGAGTGAGTTCCAAAGTTTGGATAGGGAGTATGAAAGCAGGAGTTGGCCGGGAGGTCATAATGGTTTATGTACTTGAAGGAGGTTTTGGTTTTGTGATCCTAGTGGACGATTTGGAATATAGGGGGTTAAGGAGGAGGAGAGGGAGGGGCAGCTAGGTGTGAGTTTATGGGCGGTAGTTAACTTTATGAATTTTAGGTAGTTAGGCAGTTCTAGCCAATTTAGGGGTTGAAAAGAGAGGCAGTGATGTGATGAGATTTTGGACCGTGTGGTGAATTTGCTTATTTTGTTGTAGCAGGCTTCTAATTTGGACTGTAAACCAAGTTGAATGTTGAACAGAGGGGCACCGTGTAACAGAGAGGAGAGGAGGTAGGAGGAGGCAAGGGCTTTTCTGGTGGGGGGGCGGTGAGGAAATGGTGATGTTGGTATAGGAGACCTAGTTTTTGATGGGTTTTTTTGATAGCAGTATTAATGTGGATGTCAAATTTTGTGTGTTCATCTATGATGACACCTAGCAACTTAGTGTATGAAACAATTTCAGTAGGGGTATTATCTTGACTTAGTAGAGAAAATGAGGCTTTGTTGAAGGCAGCGGTTCTGGAGGGAGTAAAAGTCATTAGCTTAGTTTTGGTAGCATTTAGAGCTAGGTGATGGTTTTGCATCCAGGTTTCTGTTTTGGTAAAAGCTGATTGTGTTTTTAACTGCAAGTCTGAAAGGGAGTCAGCAGTGCAGATGATTGTGGAATTGTCTGCATACCGAATTAGAGAGGTATCAGGGATAGAGTGGTGATAGTTGTTGATAAATATATTAAAGAGTAGGGGGTGGAGAACAGATCCTTGGGGGATGCCTGTGGGGGTAGGAAGGAAGGTGGAGATAGAAGATTTCCATTTTATAGCTTGGTGTCTATTGGACAGGTAGCTAGAGAACCAGGCTACAGAGGAGGGGGATAGGTTAAGAGAGGATAGTTGAGATAGGAGGATAGGGCGGGAGATGGTGTCAAAGGCTTTGGATAGATCGAGGAATAGGGTAGATACTAATTTGCCAGAGTCATGGGCCTGGTTAATGCATTTCAGGAAGGATAGAAGGGCAGTGATCGTGCTATGGCCAGGAAGGAAACTGTGTTGAGTTGGGGTAAGGAGGTTATTGTGTGTCAGATGTGTCATCAGCTGTGAGTGGATGCATTTTTCCAGGATTTCTGATAATGGGGAGAGGATGGCGATGGGTCTGAAATTAGTGGTGTCATTGTTTGTGCCACCATTGTGGAGAGGAATGATGAATGCATGATTCCATAAAGAAGGGACATGGGACTCCTGGATACATCTGTTGATTAGTATAGAAATTGACAGGGCAATGCTGCTAGCTGCTAGTTTGAGGTATAGAGGTGGTAGGTTGTCTGGGGCAGTACTACAGGGTTTTAGCTGGAGTAATAATTTCTTTATGGTGTGTGTAGGGATGGGGTGGAGGTTTAAAGGTGGGAAGGTCAGTACTGGTGGAGAGGAGGGGCACCTGTGGAGGAGAGTTAGGTGGTGGGTGAGCAAAGGAGGTGGTAAGTTTAGCTATACAGTTTACAAAGAAGGTGTTGAAAGAGGAGGCAATATCAAGGTCTTTGAGGTTGGGGTTACGGCAAGGATTAGCTTTGTCTCCAGGGTTAAGGAGAGAGGAGACTGTGTTCCAGAACTTTTTTGGGTTGCTGGGGTGCTCAGATTGAAGCTTGGTATAGTATGATTTCCGATCTTTGGTTATTAGTTTTTTATAGTGTTCCAGAGTTGTTTGAATTCTATTAGAATATTAGGTATTTTAGATTTATGGTATTGTTTCCATTTTTTGTCTCGTTGGAGCATGGTTTGTTTGGTCTCTTTTGATAACCAGAGACAGATATGTGATTTGATCCTTTTGGTTCTGAGTGGGGTGAGACTGTTTAGTAAGTTCAAGAAGGTTTCATTAAAATGGGTGATAGCATTATCAAGGGGTAGGGTTCTTAGGAGAGAACAGTTGGTCTGGTCTAGACAGTCCGTGAAAATGTGTGGGTTGAAATTAGAGCAGTTACGAGTTTGAATGCAGTGATACTGTTTATGGGTAGGAGATGGGTGGCGGATGGCAAAGGCGGGCATGTGTTCACTAATAGGGTCTGGAAGTATACCTGAAGAGAAGATGTTATTAGGGTTAGATACTAAAATCCAGTCAAGGATGGTATCAGAGTCTCCGTTTTTGTTTTTGTTAAAGAGGTTGATTGCTTGGGAAGGGGGTTGAGAAATTATATTTGCCCAGTTGATATTTACGTCGTCAAGAATAAAGGTTTCATTTTTGATATTGGAAGAGAACCAAGAAAGAATATCTTCTAGTACTTGGATATTGTTATTGCTAGGGGGGTATATATGGCTGCTATGCATATGGATTTATGGTTATTGATCTTTAGGTGGTCTATTGTTATTTCTGATATAGAGAAATTTGGAATGGGGTTGGTAAAAGGTGTGACTGTGTAAGAGGAGGAGTAGTTGATGGCTACACCACCTCCTTTTTTGTTGGGTCTATCATTGCGTATAATTTGATAGCTAGGGGGCAGTATTTCTGAGTCTTTTATGTTAGGTTTTAGACAGGTTTCTGAGATGGTTATGATATCAGGGTGATTATGTGAGAGCCAAGCATGGAGACTGGGGATTTTGTTACATACACTTTGTGCATTTAAAGTGGTGAAGTGAATGGAATGAGGAGTGAGGATATGTGTGGGTATATGGTTAGGTGAGGAGTTGTTGGGGCCAGGGTTGGGATGAATATCACCAGACAGAGAGAGGAAGAGTAGGCCTAGTAGCTGATTTATATGTGAAGTAATAGAATGAGGTTTAAGGTATAAGTGGAGGATGTGTTTGTTATTTTGTGAGTGGTGGTGATAGGTAGGTGTGGCTAGGGTTGAAAGGGGTTTTAGTTTAAAGAATAAGGTAATGTGGATGGGATAGAGTTCGGGAGGTATTGAGAAAGAGGGTAGGGGGATTGTTGGGGTATGGATGTACAGTGTAAGGGTGGGTTATAGGAAGGATGTGGGAGTTGTGTTAGGTAAGAAAGGGTGGTTAGGAAAGTTAGTAATCCTAGGTATTGAAGGTGTTGGGAAGGGTGTGTCATATTGAAGTTAGAGTGTGTGAGGGGGTGTGGTGTGATTAGGGCAAGGTAAGTGATTATTGGGTAGTAAGAGTGGTGGGAGGAGTTGGGGATAGATAAAAGTACAGGTTTTGGGGGTGGGTGGAATTTGGGGGCAGGGTAGGGGAGCAGAGCGGGGCAGAAACCCTCAACAGAGAGTATGTGGAAAACTATCAGTAAGTGCAGGTAAGGCCAGAATACTTTAACATAGCTGGCAGTAGTTGGGAGAAAAGAAGGCAGGAATGAGGAGGTATTGGTCCAAAGGATTCTTTTATTCAGATACAAACTGGTGGAAGTTGCCAGGTATTTAACAAGGAGTAGGTTCAGGTAAAGGTATCAGAGTATCCTTGAAGGGGTTAGTTGCTAGGCTGGAAGGGGGAAAATGGAACTTTGCTGCCCCTTAGTGGGAATTCCAAGGAGGTACAGCAGATTGTCTACGTGAGGGGAGATCGTCCCAGTGAGTGTGCATGCTGTCAGGGCCATTTAGCAAGTTTATACAATGGGTTATACAGTAAAATATTTTTGAAAAGAGGAGTATTAAAATAAAACCCCACAGGAGCTTAGAAGCACGTAGAGACACGTTTCTCCTAGGGATGGCTGGGTCCAAAATAAAACTCTGTGTCCTGAGATACTTCTGGGTCTTGGTTATTTTCTTTATATGGGCAGGAGGGAGTACAGGCAGTGCAAGCTACGAAAAATACATAAAAAGATTATATTATTAAATGTGGTTGAGAGTAAAGAAGTAAGGGTATGGAAGGGAGGAGAGGGATAACAGAGTGAGTGTAGATTAGTAAGAGAAGTGAGTGAAGTGGAAGGTGTGTGAGAAAGTAGTTGATAAATGGCTGGAATAGTGCATGTGTTGGATGAGGGTGAGGGGAAGGTAGGTTATAGAAAGAGGAAGTGAAGAGCAAAAACAGTTGTAAAAATCACAAATAAGCTTCGATTTGTCAATACCGTTCAAATGCAGCAGGAGATAATACTTTAAGTACACAATTAACAATTAGAAACCATTGAACATCTTTCTAGGCTTAGCAACACATAGGTGCAAAGGAACGGTATAGCGTGCTGTGTATCACAGCTATAATAGTTGCAATATTAGAGGCGGTTAGGACGATCGTCCATAATAAATCCCATGGTTTAAATATGGTGTAATGCAGCCATAAGGGAAATAGTCAAATATCAAGTTAAGTGACTCGGCAGCTAGAGGTTACAATTGTCGTGGAAATTACCCCTATGTAACAGTAGAAATAGTACGGGACAAACGCTTGCACTGTATTGGCTTCGTTTCAGCACAAGAATGGTACAAGCCTAGCCAGCATGGTAATTGCAGTTTTAGATATTTACAACAATAGCGCAGTATGTGCGTGGTTATAGCTCAGTAGAGGAAAAAATATAATATATAAAATATAGAGCCAAGTTTGTTAACTAGCTGTAACAGCTGTAACTTGCCAAGGCAGCTGTAAGAGCGTGCTTTCGGCAGTGTAGACAAAAGTAATTCAATTATTGCGAAGCAGTTAGCAATCAGTTATTGTTGGCAGTGGTACTTTGTTAGCGAGATTCTAGTACAACAGAAAAATAAGACAGGCTTCAAAATTAGTATGTATTATCTGTCTCCCAGGTATTAATGGCAATTATACATATGACAACATTAACAGTGTGCTCTTCCCTAATAGTAAGCAGCAAGAGCGATAACATAAGAGAGACAATGAGGCACCTTATCAGCGTGTACACTTCACGGAGGGGCTACAGGCTATCTCGCAGTGGATGTGTTCTTTTAGGAATGGGGCCGCAGGTAGTAACCGGTAGAAGTAGGTAAACTGGGATGTGGGGGAGGGGGCTGGAAGGTGATAGGCTTGGAGTTCCACTGGGAGCGGGGAAAAGTATTATTAGAGAGGGGGCAGAAACCATCAGTAAGTGCAGGTAAGGCCGGAATTTTTTAACATAGGTGGCAGTATTTGGGAGAAAAGAAGGCAGGAAGGGAGGAGGTATTGGCCAAAAGGATTCTTTTATTCAGATAAAAACTGGTGGAAGTCACCAGTTATTTAACAAGGAGTAGGTTCAGGTAAAGGTACCAGAGTAACTTTTTGAAGGGGGTTAGTTGCTAGGCTGGAAGGGGGAAAAATGGAACTTTGCTGCCCCTTAGTGGGAATTCCAAGGAGGTACAGCAGATTGTCCACATGAGGGGGGAGATAGCCCCAGTGAGTGTGCATGCTATCAAGGCCCTTTAGCAAGTATATACAATGGGTTATACAGTAAAATATTTTTGAAAAGAGGAGTATTAAAATAAAACCACACAGGAGCTTACAAGCACGTCGAGAGACTTTTCTCCTAGGGATTGGTTGGTCCAAAATAAAACTCTGTGTCCTGAGATACTTCTGGGTCTTCGTTATTTTCTTTATATGGACAGGAGGGAGTGCAGGCAGTGCAAGAAGCACGTAGAGATACTTTTCTCCTAGGGATGGCTTGGTCCAATATAAAACTCAGTGTCCTGAGATACTTCTGGGTCTTGGTTATTTTCTTTATATGGGCAGGAAGGAGTACAGGCAGTGCAAGAAGCACATAGAGACACTTTTCTCCCAGGGATGGCTTGGTCCAAAATAAAACTCAGTGTCCTGAGATACTTCTGGGTCTTGGCTATTTTCTTTATATGGGCAGGAGGGAGTACAGGAAGTGCAAGCAACGTGCACACTTCACGGAGGGGCTACAGGCTATCCCACAGTGGATGTGTTTCTTTAGGAATGATACTGACTTGATCCCAAAGATCACCACCTGATGATGTCTCCTTTGGAGACATTTTGGAAATCCTTAAGCAAAAAGATGATTGGTGCTCAGATAACCCATCCCCTGAGGAGTCAGTATTTTTGGAGGCTTTTGGTTCTGACCCATTTATGTCTTGTGTGACGCCTCTGGCCAATGAGCTTATTGACCTAGTCTCTCACCAAGCATGGAAGGAACTGCACTCTGTTGAACCTATCCCTCATTGACCGAACAGAATTTTAGTCCCTCCAAAAGATAAACCACATTGGAGCAAAGGTGTCCCTGTTGATGCGATGGTTGTAGTGGCAGCCACCAAAAAGGAGTTCACAGAACAGAGCTCCTCTGTCCACCCCCCCTAACAGAGAGTTTAGTGCACTGGACAGATTTGGAAGGAAGTTATTTGCATCAGCTCGACCTTTGGCTTGTGGTCCCTGAACTATATGGAGCACTTTACAAGACTACAGAGGGATTTGACACTCTATCAGAGTCCATGTCGCCAGATAATTATGACATCATCCTCGCAGCTGGCCACTCTTATCTATATCAAATACACCCATGAGGCTACTTTTGCATGCCATGGAAGGTACCTTATGGGCTGCCGTTCGGACATTGCCATAAGGAGACATGCCTGAATGCGGCTATGTGATTTTGTGGAGCCTTTCAAGTCTTCTGTCATCAATGGTCCCTTTGATGGAACTTCCTTATTTGGCCCCTCTGCTAAAGAAATGCTATCCCCCAGTGAACAGGAAGGAAAGACCCTGTCTGCCATAGGGATTCACTTTTCTACCCCTCAATGACCCTTCTCAAGGAATTAGAGGAGTCAAGAAAATGTGGTTCAGTAAATCCCAGGGATCTTTCTAGGATTCACATGGAGATAACTCTTTCAGAAGCAGAGTAGGGTGTTGGAATGGAAGGTGCCAGCCTTGTGGCAGAGAAGGTCCACAAAATCGAGGCTTCCAAGATTCTTTTCTGGATAGACCCTTTCAGCTCCCCTGAAGGGTTGCCCAACTGTTCACCTCTGGAAGCAGTCCAGGGACATTTGTCCTTGCACACAGACTGCTGAGCTTCTATGACCAAAGATTCTTGAGTGCTAAACATAATGTCCAGAGGTTACTTTATACCATTTTTCCAAACACCACCCTCCAAGAGAAACAAGCTTCCCGATGTTTTACCCAATTGGGGAGATGCTGCAGCTCAAGAAATTCAGAAGCTGTTAGACAAGTGAGTCATCCAGGAGGTCCCAACAGACCAGACAGGATTCAGAACTTATTCGATGTTCTTTCTTTGTGCCAAAAAAGACAAGGGACCTGACACTGATTTTGGATCTAAGCAACCTGAATCAATATGTGATGAAGTCAAAGTTCCAAATGTTCACAGTTCAGTCCATCCTACCTGTTTTACACAAGGACAGTTGGATATGCTCAACTGATCTTCAGGATATATACTATCACATCAAAATAGACAGACAATCCAAAAGATACTTGCACTTTCAGCTGGGAGTCAGTCTATCAATTCAGAGCCCTGCCCTTTGGACTTACTACAGCCCCCAGAATGTTTACTAAATAATGTATGACAGTGGCAGCAGCTCACTCAAGACTGCAAGGATTCCGGGTGTTTCCGTACCTAGACAATTTGCTCCTCACTGCTCCAGCCAAGCACCGCTGGCAACAGGCCAGGGACTATTTACTTCAAATTTGCCAGTCTTTAGGCATTACAGTCAACATGCCCAAATCAAAGCTACTACCATTTCAGAACCCTGAGTTCATCAGTACTTATCTGAGTACTGTAAATCAAACTGTGTCACTACCACCACATTGTTTGACCACAATCAAGTCCCAGGTTCAACAAATCATTTCTCATCCTGTTTCTCCCACCAGACTGGTTCTGCAGGCTCTGGGGTCCATGGCAGCATCTGTAATATTGGTCCTCTTAGCATATTATTATGTGCATGTTCTGCAGTGGACTGTAGCTGTTCAATGGTGTATTCTTTGCCAGCCTCTTTCCTATCCAGTCAGACTCACTCTAGTATGCAGAAACCGTCTACAATGGTGGATCCATTTGGATGAGACTCTCATAGGTTACTGCTTTGTTCTGTCTCCCACTGTAGCCACAGTAAGCACGGACGTTGGGGTGGGGCGATTTTTTGGGAAGGACAGTCCAAGGCATGTGGTCCCCCCAAGAGACTAATTCACATATCAGTGTCCTAGAGATTAGAGCAGTCCTTCTGGTGTTGCAGGCCTTTCAAGATGTTCTCCCACTAGGGGCCATTGTGATTCAGACTGACAACATGTCTGTGGTCTGGTATTTCAACAAACAAGGTGGAACTCAATCTTACCCCCTCTGTCAAGAAGCTACGAGAGTGTGGCAATAGGCAGTCTCCTCCAACTGATTACTTTTGGCAACACATATCCCAGGGAAATCCAACTTAGTAGCATAAAAACGCAGCAGGTCCATTCTGATGCCTCTTGAGTGGTCTCTCAATCAATCAGTGGTGGAGGAAATGTTTTGTCATTGGGGCCACCCTTGCTGTGATCTTTTTACCTCTGCCGACAACAGCAAATGCAGCAGATGCTTTACCCAGAACCCCCCAGTGGGAGTAACTGAGAGATGCTGCAGTCCACATTTGGCCTTCTGGTCTCCTTTACACTTATCCTCCAGTACCTCTGATTCCAAAATTCTTACAGAAAACCAGCCAGTTGAAGAGCTCAGGTATCCTCATTGTCCCCTTTGGGCCTCACCAGCTTTGCTTTTCCTTCATTTGGTCTCCTCTTCTTTATCCTTCTTGGATACTGGACCCCAGTCCAGAACTCCTGTCGCATCCCTCGGGGATAAAACATCCCAATATTCCACCCCTCAAATTAATCACATGGTTTCTCAAATTCCTTTCATAGCTGGACAGCCCAAGTTGTTTTTCCCAGTTTGTAATATTCTTTTGTCCTCACAGAAAGATTCCACTAACAAGTTTTACAAGAGCAGGTGGAAAAGATTTTCAATCTGGGCCCTGAGAAATGATTCCAATCCCTTTACTGCTCCTATTTCTTCTGTATTGGAGTTTTTCCACAATCAAAGTAAAGTTGACCGCTATATCAAACTTTCACTTCGGCAATAATACTTCTTGCTGGCTTCTTCCAAGTTATGTAAAGCTTTTCTAAAGGGTGCTTTTCTGCTCAGACCCCCAGTGAAAGACCTGTTACCTCCCTGGGACTTGACAGCAGTACTGCAAGGCTTAACCCAACAAACATTTGAACCTTTAGCAAAAATGGACTTAAAATTTCTGTCTTGAAAAACAGCCTTTTTAGTTGCTATTACTGCTGCTAAAAGAATTTCTGAACTCCAGGCTCTTTCATTGAAAGCTCCTTACATTGTTTTTCATAAAGATGGGGTTACCTTATGAACCAGTCCTTCCTTTCAACCAAAAGTGGCATCTAAATCAAATATAAATCAAACCATTCATTTACCAGTATTCTTCCCAAAATTTTCAAATAAGGATGAATACATGTTACATATGTTAGATGTAAGAAGTAAAAACAAGTACCAAGTTGGCTGGTCAATCCAATGCAGTAAAATAAACAAAAATGATGACCAAATGCAGCGAGATAAAAGAACTTCCTTTATTCCAACAAATAGCACAAGTACTGAGTACTTTCACAGAACGTATCTGCTTCTTCAGGTGATAGCATCTGTACTTTTCATCTAACATTTTGTACTTACTGAGTAGTACATTAATTGAATAATCATCTAGTTAAAATCATTGACTTTTAAAGTTGTATTTCTTTATAAGCTTCAAATATGCATACTCATATAAAAATAAGCATAAAAACAAGACACATTAAAATACTAATAAAATGTTTAGTATATTCACTTAATACAGTTTTATGTAAGTGATTTAATTCAGGTTTAAGGGAAAATATTTCATTGAGACCTGGGGGGGTACATACATTAAAGTGCAGTATCCACTTTAATTTTTTATTAAACCCTATGGGAATTGCAACACCAGCAACATTATAGATATGGCAAGATGTATGCTATGCACAGCGTTCTATATAGGAAAAACAAACCAAAAGTTTAAACAGCGCTTAAGCAGTCACATGCCTGAAATAAGGAGACAGGTTGCTACTAACTGTCTGTATAAACATATAATGAATACAAATGAGCAGCATGTATTTAAATTTTTAATTTTAGAAAATGTATCTCTAACAAAGAGAGGTGGGGACATCAAAAATTATACTGAAAGAAAGGAAAATAAGTGAATATTGCACTTTAATGCATGTACCCCCCCCCACCCGGTCTCAATGAAATATTTTCCTTTAAACTTGAATTAAATCACTTACATAACTGTATTAAGTGAATATACTAAAAATGTTATTAGTATTTTAGTGTGTCTTGTTTTTATGCTTATGTCTATATGAGTATGTATATTTGAAGCTTATAAAGAAATACAACTTTAAAAGTCAATGATTTTAACTAGATGATTATTCAATTAATGTACTAATCAGTAAGTATAAAAACAGTTAGATGAAAAGTACAGATGCTATCACCTGAAGAAGCAGTCCTGTGAAAGTACTCAGTACTTGTGCTATTTGTTGGAATAAAGGAAGTTATTTTAGCTCACTGCATTTGGTCATCATTTTTGGATACATATGTTAGATGTACACAGACAACTACATTTCTACATACACAGAATAAAAGAGTTCAGAAAAAACAGACCAGCTGTGTGTCTCCTTTGTAACTATTTGGTTGGTTTCAGAAATTTCTAAAGTTACATTGGACAAATGGATAACTAATTGCATTTCCTGGGTTTATTCTCAACAATGCCTCTCTTTATCAAAATCACCTAAGGCCCATTCAACTAGATCCATGCCTCATCTGCATTCTGGTCTGGAACTTCTACTGATGTTATTTGTGCAGCAGCCACCTTGTCTAATGCTCATACCTTTATTACTCATTACAAATTGGGCTTAATCTCCAGAAGCAGAGCTGCCTTTGGGTCAGCAGTTCTCCGGAATATCCTTCCATGAGGGCCACACAAGATTTACATAGCTGGGGACTTTGTCCCATAAGTTGAGAAAGAGTGAAAAAGACAACATCAGATATTTAAGTTATGTGCTCACCATAACTAGGCATCTGTGTTGTCCATTTTCATTCTTCCAAAACTCCTCTACCTCTTTCTTCTTCCTGTCATTTTCTGGAGTGACTTGATGGACTTTTGGAACCTCTAGTTCCAGGTTTGAGCCTTGCTCTAATTTTTCTCTTCTCTTCTCTCCATCTTCTATTATATACTGAAAGATTTATGGATCTGAAGTATTGGGGATGGATTAGGACATTATGGATAGAGGGAGGAGCTTAAGAGTTGGATCCAAAGTCTGTAGAGTGTGGCTGAGTCTGATCCGAGGATCAGATCCATAACTCATAGGCTCATTGGTTCATAGACTAGTACTAGGCTAACTGCCCTTGGGGGCCATTTTAAGCCTAGCCATTTACCCCATGTGAGAATCAAACCCTGTACTTTGTGTTTGTAAGGTAGACACCTTAACCATTATGCCAACCTCCCATTAAAACAAAGGTTGCACACCCTGTACTAGTACCCAGGACCATCTGTACTCCAGCCCTACACTTACACCTGCTGCCACAATTGAGGAAGAATGATAATGGACAACACAGATGCCTAGTTATGGGTGGTGCATAACTAGTTTTTTTTTTATAATTACTCATTGTGAGGATTGTAGTGGTCTTGTAGGATATTTTTCAGTTTAAAGGATTCTAGGATAATTTGGGTTGATGTACTACAATTGGAGCATTACAGGGGAGGTACAAATGCAGTTTGTTGTAAATGATGGCAGGGCAGGTTTTGAAGCAAAGCACAGTGATGGGTTATCTACTTTTCTCCAAGGATGATAAACCTGTTGAGGTTTTGATACTGCAGTTCTAGTTAAAATAAAGCATATGTGGAATAATGTAGAGTGGATGACAGAAGACATTAATTTATAATAGTTTGGCAATACTGGATTTTATGTAGGCTACCTAGAGTAATGCTGCTTTTGTTTTACAGTTGAGGGAATTTGATCGTCTAAGGTAAGGGTAACATATAATAGACAATATAGGTATTTGGTCTTTTGGGTGTTTTGAGTCAGTTTTAATTTTGAGTTTGGCACTATTAGTTATTTTGAATTAATCTGAGAAGAAAAAGGCTGAATTGCTTTTTGTGTCATTAAATATTAAGTGGGATCAGTGTAACCACTTTTTCAGAATGAGGAATCCTTGTCTCTTTTCTGCTACAGTGTGATTCACAGAACACAGCAAAGCTGTATTACCTGCAGAATGGATATTCTTAGATTTGGGCATGGTTTAATGTGCAGGTAAGAGGGCTTTGTATAGGCTTGTAGGTCCCCATTGTTGGTGATAAATTAGTTAGAAATAGTTAAACCATTGTAAGGTGAGAGGATAGACATTGAGTTCACTCAGCTTGTTTATTAGTTTGGATTGTGTTGAAGACTTTGGAAAGGTCAAGAAATAAGCCAGCAACCTTTCCAGAGTTTTTGATTCACCCATGCATCCAGACTAGATGACACTATCAGATACAATGCTAAAAAAGGAGGTGACATATTTTTCTATAGAAAGGGTGTCACAAGAATAAGAGATAACACTGAGTCTGATGTTGTCCTTTTTATTCATTCCGCTTCGATCAGATCATTGGATCCAAGAATTCTCAAGGTTCTCCCCTTACCCATACTACCCTGCCAACCTAATATACCTCACATCTCATTTTCCGCCATCAGCTTCAGATGCTGATCCCACTGCTATCATGTGTATTGGAGTTCTTATAGCCTGTTTTTCATGGGTTAACTCTTAGTTTTAACTGTTATATTGTCTTATACTCCTACCTCCCAACCATAATCTTTTGGGCTTTTTTCTGCTGCCTTTTAGCTACCATTTTGAGCTGATTTCTGCTTGACTTGTAGCTACCATTTTTTGGTACCCTCTTTAAGTACCATCATTGGTGTGATGATATGGGCAAGTGCCAGCATAGCAAGAAAGAGTTTTGTAAAGAATGGTATGTCTTGTGAATATCAAGCTGACGTATACAAGATGTTTATGTTGCAAATGTATTAGAACTGTATGTCATTTGTATATTAAACTGCTTTGTACAGATGCTTGTGCTGAAATGGATTTGTGAGCTTTGTTTGTGTTAAAATGTGTCAACAGTGCACCCTGCTGAAATGAAAAGATGTACATGTGTTATTGCAACTGAAATACATGTATATGGTTAAATAGAGGACACTGGGATAGCAAAGGTTAAAGGTAAGAAAAATAAGGGAAATGTAAATAAGCCATTAAACCATTAAAACAGCATCCCACAGTGCTGAATGGGACCGGAGAAGCTAGGTCCAGGACAGTGCCTTTGTTCATTAGCTCAGTGAAAAGAGGGGAGGCCCCAGGCACTGTCATAAACACTTGGATGTGTATTGTGGCCATCTCTGCTAAATTCCTGTCTCAGCTTCAAAGGGGAATACTGTGTGAACCTAGACTTAGGTGACCAGATGAGGTCATTCTTCCAGCCCTCTTAGAAATTTTATTTAAGATATTAAAAAGAGAAATCTCAGACTATATAGTATTCTGTTTAGGAAGCCTGACTAGAAAGACCCTGACACACAGCATCTTGCCTTGTGGTAGTAAGTAACTTAACTAGGGAACAGTAAAATTCTCTTAGATTCAGTCAGAAATATAGTGAAGCTTAGTTTAGAGAGTGTTTTTCTTTATTTGTATGAGTCTGTCCATCAATGTTAATTTCGGTATTTTCTGTGATTTGAACTCTGGTTTACTGTGAATATATATTCAATATTTTCATGTTATTTTATTAATTATTATTAAATATATTTAAAACAGTTGTTATGGCTGGTACTTGTAGAAAGTATCTAACCTTTGAGAGTACTTATATTTATTTGGTGACACTGTGTGGGCCACTCCAGAAGGCCTAGCCATCTTGGTGAACTACTACCATTTGTATTAATATTAATATTACACAGTATAATTGGACACCCTTTGTTAAAGGCCTTAGAGTAGCTGATTGTGGTGTGTCTGGTGGAGGTGATTAGCTACCTTATAATCTGGGCAGAAGAGGGCATAACTAGTAAACTTGTTCCAGCCTTTCCCAGTTGTGTGTGTACACATCAAATCTCTCAGTGTGTGTGTGTGTGTGTGTGTGTGTGTGTGTGTCAGCTGAGAGAGTGCTGAATGACTTGGCTTGGTACACTTGGCTAAGGACCTAACCCTACAGCTGTACCAGTGGAGAGTCTAACTGGGGACCTAGAGGGAGACAGATATAGAGATTTCAAGACCCCCAAGCTGAGTGTGTTCTCTGTGTGCTCTTAAGGGAAATTGTACTTGATGCAGAGAAGTTTGCATCTGAAAATACTGAGTGTATCCATTTGTATTCCAAGTGCACATCCCTCTCCAGTGTTAGTGGTGAGGATTCAGGCTCCTTGATTACTAGCCCAGCATGCAAATGACACATATAGAAACAACAGTTACAGCTTTACCATGGAGTAAGGGGTGAGGAACTGTACCCATAGTCCTCAGTCAGCATTACACTGTTTGCATACTCTTTCAAATATATGAATAAAACTATCAAAATTATCACCTTCATGGTACTGAGGAAGAAATTTACTGACCCTTATTGCTTCTGGGGTATGGTTTCTCCATTCCCCATTACCTCCATGTCCCTGGTGACGATTCAGCATTTCCTTTTCATGTTGCCCCTGCCTCTTATTTTTTCAGCTTCCAAACACCACAGTTTCTCATCTGATTCTCCTTCAACCTCTGCAGTCTCTATGCTGATTCTATTTCCAAACGTTTGGACTCCAGTTCAAGTTTCTCTAACTCAAGATGGATTTTTAAGTCCTCTGAGAAAAGTTGAGCTGTCCTGTTTCTGAGAGCAGTACATCCCCAATTCCAGTCTGGTTGTCTTCCTGGTTGCTGGTCTGTGATGCAGCTGTGATTAAGGCTGCAATAATTTCTCCTTTAGTCAGGTTGGCATGCACCTCTTCTTTGGCATGGCACATCTCAGCCAACTGGTTCCTTGTCAGCTTCCCATAATCCCCTGCTGACATCATTGCCTGCTTCTCCCTGACTAATTAGGCTAACAAAAAGTAAGTAAATAAAACTATTGTGATATGAAACTATTAATGTCTACCTTATGGCTGCTGAGAGTACAAACAAACTTCTTTAGTGATCACTGCTTACAGACTACAGGAGTTCAATTTCCACACCACTGCTCACCAATATGTGAGCATGTGATGGTCCCAGCAATGCCAAGAGAGAGACAGCCTCTGAAATAACCATTGGGAAGCCTGCAGTGATTAAAGAGGAGCAATACTTATTTGAGCAGTCCACTCCAGTCAGACATTTAGGAGGGATCCCATTCCAAATGCCTTTGGCCAGGGTTCATCTTGACTGGGAGGGTGGAAAATGAAGCAGGCAAGTAGATAAGTTTCAGGATATCCCTGCAGATGTCTTGATACAGAATCATTTTGATAATGCAATACCTTATGTGCATGCAATGACATTCAGTCTAGCTTGGAGACAGGCATGTGGGTCTGGTAGCCTGGGGGAGATCCAGACAGACCACACACTTGAAGCCAGGACTGGTGATGTGACTACTTCAGGGAGGGAGCTACCCTGTAGCAGTGAGCCTGAAGGTAAGTCACAGCTGCTGGTGGGTACTGATGTTCACTTGGACAGAGTGACTGCAAGGGGGGAGGTGAGTAGTACTGCCCAGGCTGACAATGAGGCACTGCTGTCAGAGGTTACCTGACTTCCTGTAGAAGGGGAGCTGGGAAGAGTTGAGACAGCCTCGGCACTCAAACCTTACATTACAAGGCTTGAGGGAGGTAGCTAGGGAGGTACATGATTCTCAAGGAAAAGGGGATTCTATATATTGGAACAAAGGATTACTGTATAGAGAGTGGACCACTGAGGAAGGGCTAGAAGGTGAGGTAATACAGCAGTTTGTAATGTCCAGAGCCTACTGTCTGGCACTTCTAGCCATAGCCCATGACATTCCCTTTGCAAGTCATATGGGCATAAAGTGTACTAAGAGACATGTTATACAGACCTTTTATTGGCCTGGGATTGCCAGGGATATAACCGGGTACTGCAGTACCTGTGAACAGTGCCAAAAACTAGACAAGGCAGGAGACAAAGTCCAAGCTCCTTTGATGCCTTTGCCTGTGATAGAGGAGCCATTTCAGAGGGTAGCTATTTATATTGTGGGCCTCTGAGTACCCCAAGTTCCACAGGGAATAAGTATATCCTAGTGTTAGTAGATTATGCTTCTAGATACCTAGAGGCAGTGGCTCTGTCCTATATCGAGGCAGAGAAGGTGGGAAATGCTTTGCTAGATATTTTCAGCAGGATAGGTTTCCCAAGAGAAATACTGACTGACAGAGGTGACAATTTCATATCAGACCTGCAGGCTTGTCTGTGGGAGCACTGTGGGGTGACACACCTAAAGACACAACCCCCTACCACACCCAGACTAATGGTCTTGTGGAAAGGTTAAACTTGAACATTGGCCTTTGAAAACCCGTTTAAGAGAGGGTGGGGCAAATATTTGCCCCATCTATTGTTTGCTTACAGAGAAGTAGCCCAGGAATCCACAGATTTTTCACCCTTTGAGTTGCTGTATGGGCAAAGGTGAGGGGGCCTCGAGATTTGATTCATGATGATTGGGAGGGTGAGTGTGAATCCCGCAAGGAGTCTGTTGTGGCTTATGTTCTAAACCTCAGGACAAGGCTTAGGGAGCTCATGGGCTAGGCCCAGGAGAACCTGGCAGGAGCCCAACAGCAGAAAAAGGTCTAGTATGACAGGAATGCTTGAGCCAGAGAGTATACTGTGGGGTAGCAGGTGGTGGTTCTCATTCCTGTCAGACACAATAAGCTGCAGGCAGCTTGGGAGGGACTGTTCAAGGTGATAAGGAAGGTCAGTGATGTTAACTACATGATAAAACTGCTAGGCAGAAGGCAGGGGCACAAATTGTACCATGTTAACATGATGAAGCCTTACCATGACAGGGAGGCCCTTATGCAGAAACATTATGCCAGTGCAGTTTACAAACACCTGTACAACTGCATGGACTCAGCCATAGCCAACAGAACTAAAACCTACTCCTCAAGGGAAGACAAACCTATGTGGTGGACATCCTCTATCAACAGGCTTTACAACAAATGGAGAAAATGTTGTCTAAGGGTAAAAAGGCACAAATTCCCAATTGGAAAAACTCCCTCCTTAGCCTCAACAAGCAAATTAGATCACTAGTGAAATCCTCCAAAGCCAATTATGAATCAAAACTAGAATCTGAAACAAAGGCTAACCACAGTGCCTTTTTTAGTTACGTCAGAAACCTTCATGGCAAAGCCCATGTTTGTTCTGAAGTAGTTCTGAATGGTGCCACTTACACTGATCCTGTTGACTTTTCCTGCTAGCAGATAGTTTTAGCTCAAACTTCACTCCCTTGCCCCCCCCAAAGGCCCATTCAATATCCACAATATGTGCCCTACATCTCACATCTCTGTAGATCAAGTGTTAAAGGCCCTATCCAAGGCAAAGAACACAACTTCCATGGGACCTGATAGTATCCCAGGTTGTATTCTGCAACATCTCCGGCAAGAACTAGCCTTGCCATTGAGTACCCTATTCAACCATAGCCTAAGTACAGGCTTCATTCCAGCAGAGTGGAGAACTGCCATTGTCATCCCTTTGCACAAAAGTGGTGCCACTACCGACCTTGGAAACTATCACCCCATTAGCTTGACAAATCTGATCTGTAAGGCCATGGAGCGTATTATTGTGGACCTCATAAACAAGGACATAGGCAATCACCAAGCACTTGACCCCACCCAGTTTGGATTCATCAAGGGCAGATCTTGCCTGTTGAACCTAGTTAACTTTTTTGAGATTGTTACCAAGGCACTGGATGAGGGAAAGTCAGTACATACAGCTTACCTTGACCTGTCCAAAGCCTTTGACTCAATCTTCCACTCGGGTATCATCAAAAAGCTAACACAACTTGGCGTAAATCCCTGTCTCATCAAATGAGTGGCCAGCTGGCTCACTGATAGGACCCACAAGGTCAAAATCAGTGCTACCACCTCTGACAGCAGCCCTGTCACTAGTGGTGTCCCCCAGGGATCTGTCCTGGGACCACTATTGTTTGGCATCTACTTCTCGGAGGACCAGGCAAAGACCAAAGGCCTGTGGCTAACCAAGTTTGCAGACAACTGTAAGTTGGTTGCTGTCACTGACTCCCCAAATTATGTTAACATACTTCAAGAGGGTCTCACAGCAACAAATGACTGGTGCCAAAGTCATGGCCTTAAGTTAAATGCAAAAAAAATATTATCATACCATTCAGCAAAAACATGCCCCCTACTGATTACCACATTAATGGCAACCCCCTAAGCACACAACCTGTGGTGAGAGACCGGGGTACACAAGTTGACAACAATCTCACATTTGACCATCATGTAGCGGCAGTGGTCAGAAAAGCCTTTTACTTGGTTCATCTCATAAGTAAAGGGATTGCATCCAGAAAAACGGAGGTCATTACCTCTCTGTACTCCTCCATCATTAGGCCAATAATTGAGTACAGTGCCCTGTTTGGTATGTACCTCTCCAAACACCTGCACCAACTGGAAAGGCCACAGAAATACCTCACAAAGAGAATCCATGGCCTCCCATACCTGTCCTATGTGGACAGGCTCAGATCACTATCACTGTAGTCTGTATGGTACAGATTGCTCAGAGGTGATCTGTGTCTCACCTACAAGGCAATCTCAGACCCTGCTCTACTAGAGTTGCTTCATATCCATAAGTCTAACTGCTTGCATAGTACCCAATTGAAAGGCTTACATTTAATATGTGACATTAGCAAAACCTGCTGGAGAGATAGGTTTGTCTCCCAGAGGCTGCCCTATCTCTGGAATAGACTCCCCATACACGTCTAAACAAAGTACGTCACTGACCCTCTTCAAGCACAACCTTGATGAGTGGATGGGTAACCACAAATTTGTCCCAGGGGTTCCACCTGTGTCCCTCATTGACAGGGGCAACAGATGCTGATGGGGTTTCTTTTTTGGAGAAAAACTCTTAGCTAGGCTTGTAAGGGTCCCAGAGCCATTAGCCTAGTAATCTCCTATGATCCTATGAATATTTACAGTGGATGGCAGGAGGAGTCTGAGGGGGATCTGGTGACTGATCTCCTCAGTGAGTCTCAGAGAGACACCTCAGTGGAAGAGGCAGCAGTGTCCCAGTGGCTATCCCCTACCCAGGTTCAAGAAATCCATGCAGTTGTTACAGGAATTTGGGAACATTCACTAGGAAACTAGGGTGCACCTACCTGGTGCAGCACCATGTGGATACAGGGTCTCACACACCTATAAAGCAGGCCCCTTACAGGGTGCCTGAGTGAGTCAGGCAGACTCTGAGGGAGGAGCTATAGGAGGTGTTAGAACTGGGAGTAATCCAGGAGTCCAGCAGTCCCTGGGCCTCCCCAGTGGTGCTGGTACCAAAGAAGGATGGCAGCACCAGGTTCTGTGTGGACTATAGGAAACTGAATAGTCAGACAAAGTCAGATGTTTACCCCATGCCTAGGACAGATGAAGCCCTTGAGCAGCTGGGTGGGGCTAAATATTTGACCACTATTGATCTTACTAAGCTGCTACTGGCAGGTGCCCTTGACTCCCACTGCTAGAGAGAGGTCAGCCTTTGTGACTCCTTTTGGCTTGCATGAGTTCATGATGAAAAAAAATGAAAGTGACCCCAGTGACTTATATCAGGCTGGTATATCAGCAGGCAGCTGGAGCCAGGCTTACCTACCTGGATAATATATATGGATAATATTGATATCAGAGCATCTTCAGCATGCAGGGAGGTGCTGGGCAGACTAGGAAGGCAGCAGGGTTGACCATTAAGCCTGTAAGTTTCAGGTGAGTGTTGGGAGAGGTCTTCTACCTAGGACATAGAGAGGGAGTGGTAAAGTCAGAAAGGCCAGAAGAAAGTGGAAACCATTCATGCATGGCCTGGCCTGCCGCCCAAAAGCAAAAAAGCAGGTGAGGGCATTCTTAGGGGAGGGAGGGTACTGTTTGTCCCCACGTATAGTACTATAGCTGCTCCCCTCACAGACCTGACAAGGCAAAACAGACCAGATAAGGTAGTGCGGACCCCAGTATGTGATGTGCATTCCAGTTCCAGAACTTGCACCCCAGCTTTTCCCAGTTTAGATTACAATAATTTGTTGTGCAGGTGGATGCTCTAAACCATGGGGGGTGGGGGGCAGGTGTTAGCCAGCTGTCAAGACAGCCATAGACTCTAACACAGGGAGGAATGCTATGCAGCGGTAGAGAAGAAATGTATAGCCATAGTATGGGCACAGCCAGACTTCACAGCAGCATTATGAAGGAAATAAGGACAGACCTGTAGTTACAGACAACAATCATAAGCCTGCATAGAGCCAGCCAGTAAATGACAAGTTATTAAGGTGGAGGTTAGGATGGCAATTACAACATCATGACACACAACATCATCATAATGCCAATGTCAGCAATGCAAATGGGAATGGAGTAACATATTCCCATGGGAAAACATTTCTCCTCAGACCTTATTTCTCTCAAGTCTCAAGCCACAGCTTGATTCTTCAGGAACAGAGAGCAGAGAGAGAGAGAGCAGAGATGATGTGTGTATGATGGGACAAGTGGGAAGCAGATGGTCTGTGATATGTCCTGTAAATACAATATGTAATACCTTTACAAATAAATACATTTATACAATTTACTTGTGTATGTAATGATGTATGTTAACTGTATGTCATTTAGATATCAAACTGCTTTGTATCAAAATGAATTTGAAAAAGTTGCTGTGTGGTTTGCTTGTTTTGCATGCATGTTGCTTGCATGCAGAGAAGAAAATGTGTATTATTGTTGTAATGAAATTGTATATGAAATAAATGGGAGATGTTACAAGCAAATTAAATAAAAATACAAATAGAAAAAGAAAAAATAAGAAAAAAACCATAAAAAAGAAAATAAACAAGTAACACCCCAATGAGTGCTGAATGGGACAGGAGTCACTGGGTCTGGGACAGAGCCTTTGTTCATTAGCTCATTGAAAAGAGAGGAAGCCCCAGGCACTGCCATAAACATTTGGATGTGTATTGTGGTCGTCTGTGCTAAATTCCTGTCTCAGCTTCAAAGGAGAATACTGTGAAAACCTAGGTGACCAGATGAGGTCATTCTGCCAGGCCTCTTGGAAATTATATTTTAGATATTAAAAAGAGAAATCTCAGAGTATAGAGTATTCTGTTTGGGAAGCTTGACTAGAAAGACCCTCACCCACAGCATCTTGTCTTTTGGTAGTAAGTAACTTAACTCAGGAACAGTGAATTTCTCTTAGATTCAGTCAGGAATATAGTGAAGCTTAGTTCAGAGAGAGTGTTTTTCTTTATTTGTATGAGTCTGTCCATCAGTATTAATGTCACTATTTTCTATGATTTGAACTCTGTGGTTTATTGTGAATATATATAGCCAGTATTTTTCATGTTCTTTTATTATTGTTAAATATATTTAAAACTTTTATTGTGGCTGGTCCTTGTAGAAAGTATCTAACCTTTGAGAGTGCTTAGATTTATTTGGTGACACTGTGTGGGCCACTCAAAAAGGCCTAGCCATCTTGGTGAACTACTACCATTTGTATTACTATAAATATTAAACAGTATAATTGGACACCCTTTGTTAAGACCCTTGAGTAGCTGATTGTGGTGGTGTTGATAACTACCTTATAGCCTGGGCACAAGGGGGTATAGCTAATAAACCTGTGCTAGCTTTTCGTGTGTGTGAGCTACTTGGGGCACTGACAAGAAGCACTGGGTTTACAGAGAGGGTGCTGGAGGACTTGGCTTGGACATCGGCTGAGAACCTAACCCTACAATTTTACCAGTGAGGAGTCTAATTGAGGACCTGTAGGGAGACAGATATAGAGACATCCAGACAGTGGGCAAAGTGTGTTCCTTGTGTGCTCTTAAGGGAAAATGTACTTGATGCAGAGAAGTCTGCATGTGGAAATACTGAGTGTATCCATTTGTATTCCAAATGCACATCCCTCTCCAGTGTCAGTGGTGATGATTCAGTCTCCTTAATTACTGGCCTACCATGGGGACAACACATATTGGTGGCCATCACATATTGGTAGCAGTGGTGGTCATCATAACTGGTACTCTTCCATCGTTATTACTTATTCATGTATTTCTTTCTACCATTGTTGGTAGTTTTCCTCTTTTTTCCTTTGTTCTTTTCTGTCAAAAAAAATTCTATCTTTAGAGTTTATTAAGTGTTTTTCTCTAGTTACTATATTGCTGTTGATTGCTGTATATCATGGGCTTCAAAAAGTGCATAAACTTCCCACTTCCGATGCTCATGTGGAATACATGTATTGCCTAGGCCCACTCATTTAGAAGCAGACTGTTCAGTCTGCTCTGGCTTTAATTCCAGAGCTTTGACCAGTCAGAGGAATAAGTTAATTTTAAGAAGCCTTCTTCCTTCTTCCTCTGCTTCCTCAGTTGCTAGGGCTCAAACTCCTACCAAAAGGTTTGACAAGGGTAACTGCCAAGTAAAAGGAGTCCTGTAAGAGGTCTCCTGATCATTCTTCCACATTGGTTCCTTAATTGGAGCTCCCATCAAAAGTGCATAAGAAATCAGATCCATTTCTCCAATCTGACTGTTTTGAAACCTAGATCTCCTTGGATCTGTACCCCTCTGCTCCTATCAGATCCAATATCATCATGGCTGCCTTCTCCTTTAGTGGAGGTATCTTCTTGAAGACATGTCAGACTTCCATCCACCACATCATCTCTTAGATCTTCCAGAAGCCTTTCAGAATCCAATGTGGATAGTATGATGATGAAGTTTCTCGGAGCACAGATTCAGTTGGGGTTCTCCCGGTTCCAACTCCCACTGGATCCACAAGTCATCCTTTGTCCACTTTCCCCTTGGTATCTCCTTCTGCAATCCAAACCACTGTTTCTGAGCCCTTGGATCTGAGATCTCTGGAGGTGTCTTCATTGGATCCAAAGACGATCTGTTCTTTGACTCCTATGGTTTCCCTGAGTCAACCAGCTCTGAGCCTCTTGGAGCCAAAGACTCTCGGAGCTGAAATGTTGTTGCCAGGTCCAGGGGCTTGGAGTCAACTCCAAAGCTTTCAGAACCATCTCTTCCCCTCAGGACTTTGGCACTGGATAGCTCAGGTCTGACGCCCACATTGGGTGGAGTGCTGGTGGAGTTGCAGGAGCCGATGGTTCAAGAAATCCCAGCTCATATGCCATCAACTTCTGTGCTCCCTAGGCATATTGCCTTTGAGGTTGTGGAGAGAGGACTTTCTCCTTGTCTGATGTTCCTGCCTCCTCTTGGATCAGACAATCCTGCCAAATCTAGTTCTTTCCTCTAAGCCTTGTCCCTGCTTTCCACTGGGACAGCCAGTTCGATCTACTCTCTAGCTGGTCTGTCAAGACATCATCATCTCTTTTGATACTTTCTAGAGCACCCCACTGATGAAGTCCTTCAGAAGAGAATGTGTTAGATGGAGGCACTTAGATTCTTCACAGGAATCTCTCATGGAGGACACTGATTTTGATGAGGAGGACATGTCCCCCAGATTACCACCTAAAGACGTCTCCTGTGGAGATGATGTGGAGCTCCTGAAACAAAAAGGTGGCTGGTCCTCTGACACCCCCATCCCAGGAAGAAATGGTGTTCCTGGAGGCTTTTGGGTCTGGCCCATCTATTTCTTGGCTTACCTCTGGCCAGTGAGCTCATAGACCTTGCTTCTTGCCAGGCATGGAAGGAGCTAGATACTGTAGAGCTGATACCAAAAACATTAGACATGATTTTAACTCCCCTTAAGGAGTGGGCACACTGGAGCAAGGGAATTCCGGTTGATGCCAGGGTTGTGGTTGCAACCACTAATAATGAACTGGCAGAACAGTCTTCCTTTGTGCATCCCCCTAACAGATAGTCCAAGGCTTTTGACAGATTTGGAAAGAGGGCCTTTGCCCCCAAGTCATTAAAGTATCTGACATTTTTTGAGGTTACAACGAGATCTGACCAAAGAGCTTGCCAAATCTCTTTCTAGGCCCATGTCAGCTGAGGATGAAAATAGTCTCTCCTCATAACTGGCCACCCTGCAGTCTATTTCAGATGCATCCATAAGGTTGGTCTCCCATGCAGTGGAAGGTACCTCATGGGTGGCAGGTTCTGGCATAGCCACAGTACAGGGGGGGGCACTACTTGGGATGGACAGTACAAAGTACATGTTCCTCCGAAGAGACCAAGGTGTGCGTATCAATGTCCTGGAGATGACAGCAATCCTCTTAGCATTGCAGGACTTTCAAGATTTTTTTTTCATCTTGGACAACTGCCATTCAGACAGACAACATATCAGTCGTGTAGTATATCAACAAATGGGGGAACCAGATCTTACCCTCTTTGTTGAGTGGCAAAGGGTTATCTCTTCTGGTTGCTTTCTAATAGCAACACACATCCCAGGGAAATACAATGTGACTGGAGAAGAACTAAGCAGATCCATTCTGATGCCTCATGAGTGGTCTCTCAATATCAAAATGGCATAGAGGATTTTCCAAGGATAGGGCCAGCCTTCGTCATCACAATGATTATCAACCCTCTTGTTCCCATTTTCTACATGGGGTCAGGGTGTCATGTTAACTGTCACTAAGTCTCTCAATTCAGAGCTACACTCCTGTCATTTTTGACACTCGTGCCTAACTGTTGCAGATCTTCTCTCTCACACAAACCATCCACCTCTTTGCTGGATGCCCATATTTCCTCTTACCTTCTTCCTGCCTGTTCCAAATCTTGCTCATCAGATTGTTTTCTGCTTTTTTGCACATGTGTCCAAACCATGGTAATGTGCTCTCTTTGATCTTTTCTACAATAGGAGCTACTTTGGCTTCTGCTCTTATGTCCTCATTTCTTCATCTGTCCCACATTGTGCATCCTTCCACCCTTCTCAGGCACTTGATCTCCATCACCTCTAGCTTTTTCATCTGCTCTGTCTTTACTGCCCAGGTTTCTGTACCATACAATAGTACTGGTCACACCACTGTTTTGTATACTTTACTTTTCAGCTTCTTTGGCATTCTTCTGCCATACACTACACCTGACACTGTATGCCAGTTGGCTACATCCTCTCTGATTCTAGCTTTGACATCTTCATTCAGACTTCCCTTCTATTCCACCACCCCTCCCAGATATTTGAAGCTATTAACCTGTTCTACTATCTTCCCTTCTATCTCAACTCTCAGCTTCTTATTTTCCCAGTTCGCTAACATTACTGCTGTCTTATCTGTGCTTCGTTTCATCCCATGTGCCTTCGGTTTTGCACTCTATTCCCTTATTCTTTGTTGAAGTTCTTGCTCAGGAGCTGCCTGAAATGCCACATCATCTGCATACAGCAGCTTTGTTGATCTGTTTTGCTAATGCAGTCCATCACCAGTATGAACAGCAGTGGGCTCAGAGCTGAACCCTGGTGCATACCCACTCCCACTGAAAACCCTTCTGTGACATCAAACACTGGAGTCATTGGGTCCTTGTACATAGCCTGCACTGATTCTACCAGTGTTTCTGGGACTTTGAACCACCACAGTACTGTCCAAATCAGCTTTCTTGAGACCTTGTCATATGGTTTCCCTAAGTCTAGGAATGGCAGTCGTACTGCAATGTATTCGCCTCTCTTCTTAACCACAAATGCAGCAGGTTCATTGCTCTGATTCCTCCAACAGGAGAGTCACCAAGATATGCTATAGTCTACAACTGATCTTCTGGCTTCCTTTACACTTAGCCACCATTACCCCTAATTACCAAATTTCTATAGAAAGCATTCCTGTTAAAGAACACTGTTATCTTCAATGCTCCTTTCTGGCCTCATCAGATGTGGTTTCCCCTTCCTTTGGCCTAACCACTTGCATCTTCCCTAGATAATGGATCCCACTCAAGACCTCCTTTCTCACCCAACAGCTGTGACTCATCCAGACTTAGCAGGCCTTAAATTAACCACATAGTTGCTTCGAGTCCATTGATTGCTAGACAGCCTGGCTCTCCTCCCCACTCTGTCATATGTTATTTTCCTCTCAAAAAGCTGGTACTAGAAAGTTTTGCAAGAGTAAATTGAAAAGATTTGTTTTCTGTGCCATTCACAAGGATCTGGATCCTTCTCAGCACTGGTGCCATCTATCCTTGAATTTTTAGCTTCAATTTCCAGTGAAGGAGCTAGTTTTTCAACTATTAAAGTTCAATTGGCTGCCATTTCTAACTTTTAATGGGTGAAAATAATTCTACCTTAGCTTCTTCCAAGCTATGCAAAGCCTTTCTCAATAGAGCTTTTTACTTAGACCCTCTTTGAAGAATCCTATACCTCCTTGGGATTTAACTATCATACTTCAGGCCTTGACACAAGCTCCCATTGAACCTTCAGCCAAATAAGTAGAACTTAAATTTTCTTTTGGAAAAACATTTTTCTGATTGCTATCACATCAGCTAGATGAGTATCTGAACTCCACCTGAAGAAAATTTCTCTCTATTCTGCTTGAGGTATACAAATATCTATGAAAACACTTCCAAGCAAAAATTGTAAACTTTCTTCTAAACCTCCTTATGTGGTTTTTCACAAAGACAGGATGTCTTTGCAAATAAATCCATCTTTCTTGCCTAAGGTAGCTTCTGAGTCCAACATAAACCAGATCATTAATCTACCAGTTTTCTTTCATAACTTTTCAAATAAGGGAGGGTATATGCTCCACCTTCTGGTTGTGCATAGGCAACTTTGCTTTTATCTTCACAGACTCAAAGACTTTAGGAAATCTGACTAGTTATTTGTTTCCTTTTCTCCTAACAGATTGGGCAAACTAGTATCCAAAGTTATTTTGGCCAAATGGTTAACCGAATGCATTTCCTTTGTTTATGGCAAAAAATGTTTATCTTTGTCCAAGCCTCCTAGAGCTCACTCCAGGATGTCTATGGCAGTTTCCTCAACCTTTTGATCAAGGGCTTCCTTAGGTGATATTTGTGCAACCTCAACTTGGACTGATTCTCATACCTTTATCACTCATTACAAATTAGATTTGATTTACAGGAACATTGCAGTCTTTGGCTCTGCAGTACTTTGAAATTTCTTTCCATGAGGGCCTCCCAAAGTTTTAGTAGCTGGGGACTCTGTCCTGTCAGTTGAGGAATGAATGAAAAGGACATCAGATATTAAAGTTATGTACTGACCATAATGTTCCATCGGAGCTGTCCATTTTTGTTCTTACTCAATTTCCCGCCCATCTGCCCCCTTCCTTTGCTTCTGGAAAGATCTAAGATTTGTACAGGAACCTCTCTTTCTTGTTTGAGCTACAGCTTCCTTTTCCTTTTCTATCTTTGTTAATTTGTCTGTTTATATCGAGGACCAGCAAACTCCACCTGAGGTATGTTAGGTTGACAGGGCTTTATCGGTAAAGGGAGGAGCTTGACAGTTCTTAGATACACTGATCAGGTAGTGGCCGAGTCGGATCCAAGTATTGGATCTGAACCCATCACTTGAGAAAGAATGAAAAGGGACAACACAGACCGAATGTTTGGTGAGTGCATAACTTTTATTTTACTCCATAATGTCCCTGGTTCCAAGAAAGGACTGTATTTTGAAGCCTTTCTTATTTTTCTCTTTTTTAACATCTTTATTAACTTACATCTGAAACAACATTGAAAGACGTACACTAATAGAAAACAAACCATAGTGATAGTTCTGTTTATTTTCATGCATTGTACACGTGTTTTCTTTTTAAAAACATGTTTTCATTCAATCCACCATCATATAAATCGTTCAATTTCTGCCATCACTTAAACTCTCTTCTTCTCCTGAACATTATTCTGAAGGTATTGTTCCTATAAATTGTTTATTTCCATGAAATTTACTTCTTCTCTTTTTCTAAAGATCCCGTCTATATTTATTTTATTTCCTTCATAACATTCAGTATGTCAGTTAAAGTTGGTTTTGATTTCGATTTCCATTTTTTAGTAACTTAGTACATCCTTACTATGTCTTAGGAAACTCAGATCCCATGTCCCATATAAAACAAATAATTTCCTTAGTTGAAACCATTTGCTATCTGAACATTTATGACAAAGTACTCTGTAGTCAGTTTTTTAAATTGCAAACTTGTTATGCTGCCAGAAAACATGCTCCCAAATACCTTTCCTATCACATCAACTTTTCTGTGTACCTGAGGAAAAATTCTTTGTAGTCTGCTTGGGTATACAAATATCTATACAAACACTTCCAAGCAAAAAATGTAAACTTTCTGATGTTTGTTGTAAACTTATGCGCCATACAGATGTCTTCCCATTGTTCTTTGTAAATTGCTTTTCTAGTTTTTTTTCCTAATTTTTGACCTCTGATTGTTATATTTGTCATGCAGTAGTTTAAATGCCGTATTAATGCTCCCTTTAACAGCTGCCTCTTTTCTAGACACAAATAAGAACTGTACCAGAACTGATCTTTCACTTAAGACTACCCTATCCATTTCTTTTTGCCTATATTCTGTTATTAATTCCTGGTATGGGAGGCAGTCTCTTACTTGCAGTCCAAACTTTTGTTTGACCTCATCCCACTCTGTTACCTTTCCCTCATTATTTGCTCCAAACCCCAGGATTCATTTGCTAATTTTATCTAGTTCTTGCAGTCATCCATATTGGCAAAATCTCATTTCTCCATTCCCATGCTGCCTTAATTCTTAGAATGATATCTGCTACTTTAAGAATAAAATATTCTGTATGGTTGTTGTTCTCCTTAAGGACCTACATCCAAAATTCTACTCTCTCTTCTTAGTACTTGAACCCAAACCCCCACCTCCTCTAATTTTATCATCTCTTTCCACTTCGATTTTATAACCTTCTGCTTCTGTTATGTATACAAGCCTTAAATGCATTACGCTAAAGTATCCCTTTAATCAAGTAATCCTAAACCACCTTGCTCTAGGGGGAGAATCATCTTATCCTATTTAACTCTTGCCCTCTACCCCTTCCAAATAAATTCCTTTAATTTTTTATTATCATCCAAAATGACTTCTGTGGTTGATAAAACTATGCCTGACCTGTGTATAAAACTAAAAGGACTAAAGCATTTTCACAGAGTGGATCTTATGGTCAAGAGCTTCAGTTTCTCAGTTTTTGTATTATGTTTTGTTTAGTGTCTTCCCACTTATCCTTGGTTACCATAACATAATATTTTAATCCATGCAGCTAAATACTTCATCTTATCCTGTTCCCATAAGTATGGGTACTGCTGAACCAGTTCTTGTTTGTGTACATAGTTTATGATTGTAGCCTTTGTTTTATCCACATTAATTTTATATTCCCAAAAATCTTGGAATTTTTCAAATATAAAATATCATCTGCAAAAATAAAACTAACTTTTCTTGAGTACCATAATAAATATAAAGCAAATAAAGGGAAAAGAGAACACACCCATGCCTTATTCCTCTTTTCAAATGCAGCTTGTCAGAGAGAGGCTGTCCTGTTTTAATTCTTGCCTCTCACCCTTCATATATCCTCCTAAGTGACACTATTATTCTATCAGAGAATGCAAATGCTACCATTGTTCTGCTTATAAAATCCCAGCTGACTCTATTGAATGCCTTCTCTCCATCATGAATAATGGAGTGTTTTCTTACATTCTGCTCCCCTGGATTTTCTCTGCTCTATTAAACATTGTCATATCTTAGCCTCCCCTCCACAAAATCACACCGACCCATATCTATGTCAGCAACACCTTTGCCATTATCTCAGTTAGTATTAAATAAACATGTTACAGTCATGGTTTAAAATATAAATGGGTCTATATGATGCTGGATCTTGAAGGGTCTTCAAAATCTTTGGTTGATATAGCCACAACAGCTTTCTTCCTAGATGCTGGCATTTTACTCCCCTTTAGAATGTTGTCAAAGAAAACCATCCTGATCTTTATTACTTCCTTCCCTCCTAACTACTTCTATAGTTTTACAGAAAGGCTATCTGTTCCTGGAGCCTTCCCTGATGATTATACATCACCATTTCTATCTCATCTCTTACTATCTTAGCTATTGTTGACCCTCATCTTCCTCTAACCTTGCCATAATTAAGTCTTCCATAAATATTTCCATTTGTGTCTTTTCTTGGTTTTGCCATTCCTCTGCTTTATAGGTATTTTCATAAAATTTCCAAAATATCTATATAGGTTTGCTAGTAATTTTTCATGTCAGAGGCTGCTTAAGTTTGGTAACAACCCATCTGATTTTGTCAATTTTTCATCTTCGCCTCACATGTGGGCCCAGATCCAAGTCCTCAGATCCGACTCGGCTATTCGCAATCTTGTGGCAACCTTGGATACCTCCCCCTTATGCACAATGCATCTGTCCCCATTATGCCAGATCTCATTTGCCACTTTGCGAAGATGTGGTTGTTCCAATAGCTCTTGGATCAGGTTATAGATATTTTCCTCAGATTTTCTTAAATCTCTTTGTACCTCATTAGTTTTTGATAAGATAATCCTTTCTGTCTGTTACACTGTCCTGCTAGTTCATTTCTATTCTATTTATCTTGCCTTTACTTTCCTCCTTCTTTCCCACCAGTAACCATTTTTTCAGTGGTTACTTTCTCCCCTTTTACCTTTGAGGTATGTCTTCCTTACTATCATCAGTAATGTTTTCGCTTCCCTCCTCCTATTTTCAAACTTAAAAACATAAATAAAATATTTCTCTACAGTGTGTGTGTGTGTGTGTGTGTGTGTGTGTGTGTGTGTGTGTGTGTGTGTGTGTGTGTGTGTGTGTGTGTGTGTGTGTGTGTGTGTGTGTCTGTCTGTGTCTGTGTTACCTCTTCTCCTCTATTATAGGTTCATAGGTAGGTACTAGGCTATTGGCCCTAGGGCCTATATAAGCCTAGCCAAAAAATGTACCCTGGCTTTCACCACCCAAGAAAATTATTTTCCTGTGTCCCTGTCCAGCAGAGCCACAGAAGTGATCCCTGGGGTGAATTTCCCATTTCCCATCCAGTCATCAAGATTGTTCTTGAAGAGTGCTAATGAGGAACTCTGTTTGACATAGATAGGTAGTCTGTTCCAGAGTATGGGAAGTCTCTGGGACAGGAATCTATCCCTCCAGCATGTTCTGTTTATTGTGGTACATGGTTTAGGTCCCTAGAGCGTGTAGCTCAGATGGATGGATTTCTTTAAGTGGAGCATGGCCAACAGCTCTGGGTTTGACATAGCTTTGTATGTTAGGTAGAGATAGCCCCTGAGTAGGCAATATGCGATGGAGTAAAGCTGTAGTTTTTTGAGACGGTCTGCGCAGGGCATCTGTTTGAGGCCAGTAATCTGCTTTGTGAGGTATTTCTGTGGTCTTTCTAGTTGTAGATGTCTTGTGAGGTACATACCAAAAGGGGCACTGTACTCTATAATGGGTCTAATGATTGATGAGTAGAGGGGAACAATGACCTCTTTTTTTCTGGATGAGAATCCTTTTGTGATGAGATGAGCCATGTAGAAGGATTTCCTGACCACTGTGGTGATTTATTATCAAAGGAGAGACTACTGTCCACCTGTGTCCCAAGGTCTCTTATCACATTTTTGGCATTAAGTAGACTACCAGCTATGTGGTAGTTCATGTGTACAGAGTTTTTACCAAAGGGGGTGACAATACACTTTTTGGCATTGAGCTTCAGGCCATGGCTTTGACACCAGGTATCTGTCTCAGTGAGGCCCTTTTGTAGTTTGTCCACATCGTTAGGAGTTTCGATTATGGCTCCTAGTTTGCAGTCATCTGCAAACTTTGTTAGCCAAAGACCTTCTGTGTTAGCCTGCACTTCAGAGAAGTAGATACCAAACAGGAGAGGACCCAGGACTGAACCCTGTGGTACTCCACTTGTCACTGGTCTGAAGTCGGATTTGGAATCTGCTACTTTCACAGTGTGGGTTCTGTCAGTGAGCCAGTTGGCAACCCATCTTGTGACATAGGGATTTATACCTAGTTTAGTGAGCTTATCTATAATTCCAGAGTGGGGAATGGTGTCGAAAGCCTTGGTGAGATCTAGATAAGCTGTGTGAACCCTTTTACCCTCATCTATGGCTTTGGTGACTGCTTCAAAGAAGTCAATCAGGTTTAGGAGACATGATTTGCCTTTTACAAATCTAAACTGGGTAGGGTCCAGAGTTTGGAGATTACCAATGTCTTTGTTTATGAGTTCCATGATGATACGTTCCATGGCCTTGCAGACCAGGCTCGTCAGGCTAATGGGGTGATAGTTGTGGAGTGGGATAACCATTGTGGTGCGCCATTCAGTGGGTAAAAAGCCTGAGGTGAGGCTATGACTGAACATGATACTTAGCTAGGGTGCCAGTTCATTCTGTAGTTCGTGTAGAATTATGGTAGAGAAACCTGTGGGTTTCAAGAAGTGCACCAAGTACAAGGCCAAGCTCGACATAAATGTCTTACAGATGAGGGTGGTGTTCTTAGAATTGCAGGCATTTCAGTCTGCCCTTCCTCTAGGCATGGTAGCAATTCAATCCAACATTATGTCGATGGTATGGTACATAATCAAGCAAGGAGGAACCAGATCATACCGTCTCTATCAGGAAGCACTCAAAATGTGGCAATGGGCATTCTCATCCAACCGCTGTCTGATAGCAACGCATATTCCGTGGAGGTCCAGTGTCATAGTGGACAAACTGAGCAGAGCCATTCTTATGCCATATGAGTGGTTCCTCAATCAGAATGTGGTAGGCCACATTTTTTGCACATGGGGACAGCCTTGTTGCGATCTTTTTGCCTCTCCCCTCAACAACAAATGCGGTGTCTACTTTGTCCTGATTCCTCCTCAGTGGCAAACCCCATGGGATGCTCTGATACATGATTGGCCCCCTGGACTTCTGTATGCCTTTCCTCCAGTTCTATTGATCCCCAAGTTCCTTCAGAAAACCAAAAGGTTGAATAGGACAGTTATCCTCATTCCCCCGTATTGGCCTCAACAGATCTTGTTTCCCTTCCTGTGGCCTCATCTACAGAAGGAACCCGGGATTCTGGATCCTTCTCCAGACCTGTTGTCACATCTGACAGAAATGACTCATCCCAACCTTTACAATCTCAAACTGGCAGCTTGGTTCCTCCAATTCCATTGATCATTGGCAACCTATGCTCTCATCCTCAGTCTGTCATATCTTGATGTCATCCCATAAGCCGTCAACTCAGAAACTATATAGGAGTAAATGGAAGAGATTTGTCTTTTGAGCACAGCAACACAACATGGATCCCATCACAACCCCTATTCATTTCATATTGGACTTCCTATCCCATCTTTTCAATAATGGGGCAGCGGCATCTACCACTAAAGTACAGTTAGCCATTTCAAATTTCCATATTGGATTTGACAATTCCTCCTTGAACTCCCACAAACTCTGCAAAGCATTCTTAAAAGGGACCTTATTCTTCTTGGTAAAACCTCCTTACAAGGACCCTTCTCCCCCATGGGATTTAAATCTGGTTTTGCGTCTCTTTATTCAGCCCCCACATTGAACCTGCACCAACTTGTGATGTTAAGTATCTTTTATAGAAAACACTATTTTTGGTGGCCATCATGTCAGTAAGACGGATTTCAGACCTTCAAGCCCTGTCTTCTGAACCTCCATATATAATTTTCCATAAGGACCGAGTCTCATTGGGTACCAACCCTCCTTTTTGCCCAAAGTTGTCTGTCAAGCAAATCTTAATCAGACTATTCAGTTACCTGCTTTCTTTCCTAATTTTAGTAACAAAGAGGAATATATTCTGCATCTGTTGGATGTTCATAAACAGTTACTTTTCTATTTACATAGAACCAAAGACTTTTGGAAGACAAAGCAGTGTTTGTTGCATTTGCAGGGCCTAGGAAAAGCCTTTCAGTTACCAAAGTGGCTTTCTAGTTGCATTTCCTTTATTTATTCTTCTAAGGACATGAAGCCTGACAGTTTAATTCGGGTCCATTCAACCAGAGCAATGGCCACATCTGCAGTCTTTTAATCCAATGCTTCCTTGGATGATATTTGTGAAGCAGCTACTTGGGCAAACCATCCTACTTTTATTACTCATTACAAATTAGATTTTGTCTTCCGGGGAAGGGCTTTCTTTGGCATGATGGTTCTGAGGAATATTCTCCTGTGAGTCCACCCTGGATAAAAGTAGCCTGGGGACTCTGTCCCACATTTGAGGAGAGGATGAAAAATGGACAATATCAGATAGACGTTATGTACTCACCATAACTTTCTGTCTGTATTGTCGATTTTTCATCTCTCCTCACAATCACACCTTCCAACCTCCATCCCTAGATTCCTGGTTGAACGGGAGGACAATGTCTAGGGTTAGATTTAATTTCATTAGTCTCCAGAAATTGCTTCACTTAAGGCTGTTTGTGTGTTGAATTCTAACCCTTCGCTTCTTACAACTATTGTTATAGCAAACGAGATCTGAGGTAATGGGGAGAGATGCACTGCGGGAAAGGGGGAGGTACCCAAGTCCTTTTTGGTTGCCACAAGCTTGTTAATGGCTAAGTCAGAGAGGAACATTGACAATGCAGATGGAATGTTATGATGCGTACATAACTTGTTTATTTTTCTGTTACAGCAATGTTGGCGTTGCACCATAATAGTCCTAATTTTATAGGTTGTAGTAGTAACCAAGAGAACAAATTTACATATTTACTGCTCACCTTCCAGGGTGTGAATTTGCACATATGCATATATGAGTGCTATGATTTTGAGCCCTCTGCTGTGATTTTTGATAGTCCCCTGCTATAATTTTGAAAGCTGACTGGATGAGATGTATGCCTCTAAGTATCATATCAGAATTAAAATATAATGACAGCTCCTGAAGCCTTTATAAACAGCTTAAGTTTTCTAACTCTGGTCTTTGCAAGCAAGGAATCATTGTATACTTTCAAACTGTTTCAGGTGGCTTGTTCAAACGCTACAAAATGCAGCATTGTTTTCAATAAGAGTCAAATCATTAGTTCATAAAGTGATGCACTGGTCTCACTGGACTTGAATAGATATGTCTTTTAGAATTAGATGAAATACAGAAAAGGCTTTCTGACTTTGTTGAATATATGCTGGTTAAAGTTTAGTGATATCTACTATTGACACTCAATCTTTAATGATGGTGTTTTTTTTTATGATTTGACCATTTAGTCAGAATCATAATTTATGTTTTTATCAAGTTTTGAGATACACCATTTGTTGCCATTAATAATGAATAAAATAATGCACAAGGTGTGTATTTTTTGACTGTTTTTGAGGACTTCAAATTTTTTTTACTGAAGTAATAATATTAGCCAATTTGCAATCATTATGTATGGTTAGCCATATCCCATTTCACACTTTTATATCTGAAAAGAATAGTCCAAAAAGAAGTGGCCACAGTAAAGAGCCCTTTAAGACAACTGTGCTTATCACTGTCAGGGTTGAGAGCTAACCCCCTCCAAATTATCATGTGGTGTCCTGTTGCTTAGCCAGTGCTTTATTCTTTAATTGTATATGAATATTGTTAGTTAAATCTTTGTCAATTACTATTTTGTGTGGAATATCTAATGTTCTGCATGGTCAAGATAAGAAGTATGCATTGCCAGGCCTTCATCAAGTTCTGCTGTTGTATCTTCAAAGTATGCCACAAGATTCAAAAGGCAAGATCTTCCGAGTATCTCCAGTGTTAGTTCTAATACGCTCTGTCCTTGCCTTGATTTTACATATTATATTGCTCAAGATGATGGGTCTAGAACTGCTTGGGTTTAATATGCCCTGCCTTTGTATGTTGGTATGACTGTATCCTGCTGGCATTAAGTCAGAGATGTGGGTGCATGTTAACATTTTATTTAACAGGACTTGTAGTAATTTACTTTAAATTCCCTTGATTCTGTGTAGGAAACTACTAAGTACATTGCCTGTTCCCATGAGCTTGTGTTTTTAATTTCAACCACAGCAACAGTTTTCAGTGTCTATAATTATATCACAGATGTCACTCTTCTTGCTTCTATAATATTCTGACATAAACTAAAGAATCAGTGACAATTAGAAATAAGTTCCTCGTGATTATGAGATGATTAGGGTTTGCTTCTGTCATCACCACTGCTCCTCAACCAAAATGACTTTCTTTAGGCTTAATATTTCAGTTTGGAATGGTGCTCACAGAACTGTGGGAGGAACTAGTTTCTTGTTATCAGCACTGCTTGCTAATTGCTTCAGTTCCTGTTGGAGGTCACCATAGCAGATTTCATCATCAGAATTTGGCTCTGTGTATGTATTTGTGAAATGTAATTGAGGAAGATCTGATTCCTTTTCTAAACTAGCTCCTGCAGTGATGTGATATGAGAGTTTCTGATATTTTAGCAAATGCCTATAATTATTGTTTTACTGCTATGTGGGGTCATCTCACCCTGTTCTACAGATCCTGTCTCATGTGGAACTCATGAGCCCTGATATGACCATAAATTATGGTCCCTAAGTTGAAATGGGCATAAGCTGGTGCATCATTAGAGATATACTGTCTTTCTGAAGGGCAGATTTAGATATACTAAGGCGTTTGTTGCTCTATTATGTAGAAATCTGCAGTAAGAAGGCAACATTCTTCTCCAGGGAGATTTCCTGTACATCCACTCGACCAGTCAAGCTTTTCTACATTGTTGTCAGGCTATACATTCCAGCCTATGTTATCATTTGGAAGGCATTTTCTACCTATGAGGTGAGGTGACTGCATTTTGGGATAAGGTTGAATATATTAGGCATGAAAATCTTTTGTATGCCTCCATACATCATGCCCCAAAGCAACTTCCTTTGGACTTTTCATGAGGTGAATCTAGATATGTGGACTGATTTTTAAGCATATGCCTATCTGTCTGCAAGATGGATCCAAACCCTACTAGACTGATTAATGCTTGCCTGGGTATGCTTCATTCAGTTATTTCCAGGTTGTTCAGTACTCTGTGAATGATATGGAATTATGTAGTCTGGAAGACTATAGACTTATCTTTAGCCTTGTTCAAACGCTTTTTGAAAAGGCGTTGTGACATACTTTGAGTCATTTTTTATATATCTTTCTTAAATCACATTTTAAACAATGAGATAGGCACACACATTAACTGAAAAGAAAACACGCTGTAATAATGTCCTTTATAATATGCAGTAAACGTGCTTTCTAACCATTTGTATTCACTCCATTAGATAAAATACACAATTCCTGCTCTCCCTTAAACCTCCTCCTGAACATTATTCTCCATGTATTGTTCCCACAAATTCCATTTATTTCCATGTAATTTTCTCATTCCCTTTACTAAAGATCCAATCTCCAGTTCTTTTATCTCCTTTACAATAATCAGTACTTCTTTTACAGATGGTTAGATCTTGATTTCCATTTTCTAGTAATTGCCTTTTTGGCAACCAGTAACATTAACCTTAGTAAGACCATACTATGTCTAGACAATTCGATCCTATGTCCCAGTTCAAAAGAATCATTTTTTTTATTTACAGCAATTTGCTCCCTCAACATTTCTGACAAAGTACTTTTGTAGGAAATTTTAAAATCAAGCGACTTGTTATATTTAAAAAAAAAAAAAAAAAAAAAAAAAAGACAGGTACCTAGTTATTTCCCTTTTTCCCCATCACATCTCTAGCATTCACTATCTAGCTTAGGAAAAGTCTTAGAAGTCTTATTGGGGTATAAAAATACATATTCATGTACTTCCAAGCCTTCTGGATTTTGTTGCATACTTTGGAGCATTATAGATGTCCTCCCACTCCTCCTTTGTATGTTGCCTTTCAAATATTTTCTAATATCTTTTGATGGATTCTTTTAGTTAATCATTAAATATTTTACATGCCTTTCAAATAATCTCTTTTTTAACTGCAGCATTTATTCTAGACTCCGCTGGACACTCTACCAGATCTAATCTTTCACCTAGCACTCCCCATCCCTTTTTCTTTGCCTGCATTCTGTCATCAGTCACTTTTTTAATTTCTCCAAGTCTTTTGGGTTTCTAATACCATGATGGGAATGAACCCCATTCCCAAGTCAAAGTACGATTAAAGTTTATGAAATTAGTATTGTTTCAATATTTGATGTCAGCCAGTACTGCTCTTTGCAGCACCCACAATGTGCCCAGTAATGACTCCTTCTACAGTTCGTATGGAGTTACATGTATTGGTAACATATCTAAATACGATTGTAAATTCTTTTTTATAAGACCCATTGCTCCTACTACTGTTGGAACTGTCTGGGTATCTTTCTTCCACATTGCTCTTGTTTCTGCCTGCAGATCTTGATATTTTATGAATTTGTCTCTCTCTGTATACAAGACACTGTAGTCACTGAGTGTGGCAATTTCAATGATCAATGCTACTGTTGTTTTCTTCTCTTGGACCACTATATCTGGTTTTCTAGCATCTATCTTTTGAACTGTTCATAACTGATGATCCCATGTGATGTAGACTTCTAAATTTTCTGATGCTTTGTGGCTCATGTTTCCAGTGTTTTTCTGCCACTTCAGTGCCATAATATTTGCACAATCCTTAGTGCAACAGTCTCGCCACAATATTATGCTTTTCAGTATGCAATCCTTCTGACATTAATATGTCGCAACCACCAATGAGGTGTGCAACTGTTTCCAATTTGGTTTTACAAAACCTACATTTGTCTGTTTCTCCCACATGTTCAATGAACTTTATAAACCAACGTGTACACAGCCCACTATCTTGGGCCACCAATATTAACCTTTCATCTCTTGGTTTGAATTTGCCTCTCCTTAACCATTCCTGTGTTCATTCCTGATCAACATGAGGTTCTTCCAGAAGTTTTCTATACTTGCAACTATATTTATGCATTTCCACATTTCTTGCCTTCTCATCTGGTCCTTTACCTTATATTCTCTCTTTTTGTTTTTTTTGGCACATTCAGTTGCTGCCTGATTTTTTATCTACTTTTGGTTTGATTTCCATTTCTGCTTGACGCCGATAAGCTTCTGCTAGATTAAGCAGATAAGTCATCTTAGATTTATTCTCCTCATGTTTCAAAACTTTCATTACGTTTGGGTCTTGCAAGGTCAGCAGATATGTGTGGAGTCCCACAATTGCAGATCTATACATATAATTAATTTCAAGGAGGCCCATCCCTCCTTCGGAACAGGGAATATATCATCTTGGTATGGACTGATTTTTATAAATCATTTGGTGAGCATGAAGCATCCTTCTTGTTTTCCTATCTAATCTACTCAACATGTTTTGGGGCCAATCATTCACTCCAAAACTGTAAGTTAGGACAGGAAAAGCAAACTGGTTTATAGCTTGGATTTTGTTCCTAGATGTCAGTGCTGTTTTCAGGATTAATTTAAGTCTTCTGAAGTATTCCTTACTAAATTTTATTCGCATTTGTCCATGTTTCATTGTGGATCCTTCATCAGCCCCCAAATATTTATATACTCCTTCTTGCTCAAGTTCTTTTATATCACATTCTTGTCCCAAACTGATGTTTTCCTGGTGTTGCAGGTTTCCTGCTTTAAAGGTTGCTTTTGCATATTTATCAAGACCAAATGACATTCTTATATCATCTGAAAAAGTTTTGACAACTTGCAGTTGTGCTCTCAGTTCCTCATCTGATGAGCTATATAATTTTAAATCATCAACAAAGAGAAGGTGAGAAGTCTTTGCACTTTGTTGTTTTCTGACCAGATTATAGCCATGGCCTAAACTGTTGAGTAAACAGATTAATGGATTAAGGGCAAGGCAGAATAGTAACAGTGACAGAGAGTCACCCTGGAATATCCCCCTTTGAATTTTTATCCCTGGGATAGCAATTTGTTCTTTATCATGGCTTAATTGCAAAGTGGTTTGCCACTGTTTCATGGTCACTGTAATGTAGTCGATCAGTGCGGGGTGTATCTTGTACATTTTTAAGCACTCTTATCCATGAATGTATGATACTATCAAATGCTTTTTTGTAGTCAGTCCATGCCATAGTTAGATTCTTCCCCTTCTTACAGTTCTCCACTATGACTTTAACAACAAATGATCCTTTGTTCCATATGACTTTCTTATATTGCCCTTTTGTTCTACTGCCATAATTGAGTTTTCCTCTAAATGAAGGAATATGGAGGATGTATATACCATCTCCAGGTTTTACTGATTTGAGTTTATGATATTATAAATTCTTGTATATAACATATAGTATTTGGATAGCCTGAACCAATATTGTGATATTAGTGGGAATGAATATTTATGATAAATTTTGAGGTTTATTATTATATATAAAATATATATATATGTTATTCATATATACAAATTGTCTTGATAAATTTTTCTGATTATTATTCAAGGCCCCCCAAATATTTTGGTTATGATATATTCCCTTTCTTTTATAACATTTCTGATGATATTTATGATTATAAATGTATTTTACATGTTTATTATGTTGAAGTATATCACTATGTGGGTAAAAGTGCTGTTTTGTTCCAATACATTCAGTTATTGTATAAGAACATGTATCCCTTTAAATGTGGAGTATATATTGGTTGTTCACTAGGGGTCGGGTTTCCTGACTTGTATAGAATTCATAGCATTGATAAAGGCCATGATATGGCCGAAACCGGTATGCTTGGTTACTAGGATTCCTTTATTTTTAATGGAATCCTCTTAACAATAAAGTTGGGTTCGACAGAACTGTACGTGCTGGCTCACTCTTTTTTCAGAATGCTTATGGACTGTTTGGAGCCGTGCACGTTGTCCGGCGTGCGCGTATTCTGGTGTGGAGTTGCTTAGGCTATACATTCCAGCCTATGTTATCATTTGGAAGGCATTTTCTACCTATGAGGTGAGGTGACTGCATTTTGGGATAAGGTTGAATACATTAGGCATGAAAATCTTTTGTATGCCTCCAGTGAGTCACATCATGCCCCAAAGCAACTTCCTTTGGACTTTTCATGAGGTGAATCTAGATATGTGGACTGATTTTTAAGCATATGCCTATCTGTCTGCAAGATGGATCCAAACCCTGCTAGACTGATTAATGCTTGCCTGGGTATGCTTCATTCAGTTATTTCCAGGTTGTTCAGTACTCTGTGAATGATATGGAATTATGTAGTCTGGAAAACTATAGACTTATCTTTAGCCTTGTTCAAACGCTTTTTGAAAAGGTGTTGTGACATACTTTGAGTCATTTTTTAAATATCTTTCTTAAATCACATTTTAAACAATGAGATAGGCACACACATTAATTGAAAAGAAAACACGCTGTAATAATGTCCTTTATAATATACAGTAAACGTGCTTTCTAACCATTTGTATTCACTCCATTAGATAAAATACACAATTCCTGCTCTCCCTTAAACCTTACACCTCCTCCTGAACATTATTCTCCATGTATTGTTCCCACAAATTCCATTTATTTCCATGTAATTTTCTCATTCCCTTTACTAAAGATCCAATCTCCAGTTCTTTTATCTCCTTTACAATAATCAGTACTTCTTTTACAGATGGTTAGGTCTTGATTTCCATTTTCTAGTAATTGCCTTTTTGGCAACCAGTAACATTAACCTTAGTAAGACCATACTATGTCTAGGCAATTTGATCCTATGTCCCAGTTCAAAAGAATCATTTTTTTTTATTTACAGCCATTTGCTCCCTCAACATTTCTGACAAAGTACTTTTGTAGGAAATTTTAAAATCAAGCGACTTGTTATATTTACAAAAAAAAAAAAAAAAAAAAACAAGACAGGTACCTAGTTATTTCCCTTTTTCCCCATCACATCTCTAGCATTCACTATCTAGCTTAGGAAAAGTCTTATAAGTCTTATTGGGGTATAAAAATACCTATTCATGTACTTCCAAGCCTTCTGGATTTTGTTGCATACTTTGGAGCATTATAGATGTCCTCCCACTCCTCCTTTGTATGTTGCCTTTCAAATATTTTCTAATATCTTTTGATGGATTCTTTTAGTTAATCATTAAATATTTTACATGCCTTTCAAATAATCTCTTTTTTAACTGCAGCATCTATTCTAGACTCCGCTGGACACTCTACCAGATCTAATCTTTCACCTAGCACTCCCCATCCTTTTTTCTTTGCCTGCATTCTGTCATCAGTCACTTTTTTAATTTCTCCAAGTCTTTTGGGTTTCTAATGCCATGATGGGAATGAACCCCATTCCCAAGTCAAAGTACGATTAAAGTTTATGAAATTAGTATTGTTTCAATATTTGATGTCAGCCAGTACTGGTCTTTGCAGCACCCACAATGTGTCCAGTAATGACTCCTTCTACAGTTCATATGGAGTTACATGTATTGGTAACATATCTAAATACGATTGTAAATTCTTTTTTATAAGACCCATTGCTCCTACTACTGTTGGAACTGTCTGGGTATCTTTCTTCCACATTGCTCTTGTTTCTGCCTGCAGATCTTGATATTTTATGAATTTGTCTCTCTCTGTATACAAGACACTGAGTGTGGCAATTTCAATGATCAATGCTACTCTTGTTTTCTTCTCTTGGACCACTATATCTGTTTTTCTAGCATCTATCTTTTGAACTGTTCATAATTAGACTTCTAAATTTTCTGATGCTTTGTGGCTCATGTTTCCAGTGTTTTTCTGCCACTTCAGTACCATAATATTTGCACAATCCTTAGTGCAACAGTCTCGCCACAATATTATGCTTTTCAGTATGCAGTCCTTCTGACATTAATATGTCGCAACCACCAATGAGGTGTGCAACTGTTTCCAATTTGGTTTTACAAAACCTACATTTGTCTGTTTCTCCCACATGTTCAATGAACTTTATAAACCAACGTGTGCACAGCCCACTATCTTGGGCCACCAATATTAACCTTTCATCTCTTGGTTTGAATTTGCCTCTCCTTAACCATTCCTGTGTTCATTCCTGATCAACATGAGGTTCTTCCAGAAGTTTTCTATACTTGCAACTATATTTATGCATTTCCACATTTCTTGCCTTCTCATCTGGTCCTTTACCTTATATTCTCTCTTTTTGTTTTTTTTTGGCACATTCAGTTGCTGCCTGATTTTTTATCTACTTTTGGTTTGATTTCCATTTCTGCTTGACGCCGATAAGCTTCTGCTAGATTAAGCAGATAAGTCATCTTAGATTTATTCTCCTCATGTTTCAAAACTTTCATTACGTTTGGGTCTTGCAAGGTCAGCAGATATGTGTGGAGTCCCACAATTGCAGATCTATACATATAATTAATTTCAAGGAGGCCCATCCCTCCTTCGGAATGGGGAATATATCATCTTGGTATGGACTGATTTTTATAAATCATTTGGTGAGCATGAAGCATCCTTCTTGTTTTCCTATCTAATCTACCCAACATGTTTTGGGGCCAATCATTCACTCCAAAACTGTAAGTTAGGACAGGAAGAGCAAACTGGTTTATAGCTTGGATTTTGTTCCCAGATGTCAGTGCTGTTTTCAGGATTAATTTAAGTCTTCTGAAGTATTCCTTACTAAATTTTATTCGCATTTGTCCATGTTTCATTGTGGATCCTTCATCAGCCCCCAAATATTTATATACTCCTTCTTGCTCAAGTTCTTTTATATCACATTCTTGTCCCAAACTGATGTTTTCCTGGTGTTGCAGGTTTCCTGCTTTAAAGGTTGCTTTTGCATATTTATCAAGACCAAATGACATTCTTATATCATCTGAAAAAGTTTTGACAACTTGCAGTTGTGCTCTCAGTTCCTCATCTGATGAGCTATATAATTTTAAATCATCAACAAAGGGAAGGTGAGAAGTCTTTACACTTTGTTGTTTTCTACGACCCAGATTATAGCCATGGCCTAAACTGTTGAGTAAACAGAGTAATGGATTAAGGGCAAGGCAGAATAGTAACAGTGACAGAGAGTCACCCTGGAATATCCCCCTTTGAATTTTTATCCCTGGGATAACAATTTGTTCTTTATCATGGCTTAATTGCAAAGTGGTTTGCCACTGTTTCGTGGTCACTGTAATGTAGTCGATCAGTGCGGGGTGTATCTTGTACATTTTTAAGCACTCTTATCCATGAATGTATGATACTATCAAATGCTTTTTTGTAGTCAGTCCATGCCATAGTTAGATTCTTCCCCTTCTTACAGTTCTCCACTATGACTTTAACAACAAATGATCCTTTGTTCCATATGACTTTCTTATATTGCCCTTTTGTTCTACTGCCATAATTGAGTTTTCCTCTAAATGACTTTAAACTCTGTCTGCATCAATTCCCATGTATAGTTTATATGTCATCGGAAGACAAGTTATTGGTGTCTAATTATTAGGGTAGCTTGCAGGTTCACTCTTAAGTAGGATTATTGTTTTCCCTGTTGTTAGCTAGGTTGGTATCTGTTCTGGATGCGCATATAAATAGTTCTTACTCATGGCTAAATCTCCATGCAAAGATGTTAATACTTTTAACCAGAAATTAATTCAATCTCTCTGGTTGTTACTTCATCCTATTTCATATCCTGTACCTTTAAACTTCTTATTCTTTCTTTTACTACTTCTATCCATTTAGCATTTTTGTGTTCCACAGGATCTTCATAGATACTTCTCCAAAATATATCTATTTCTTCTTTTTTTGGTGGTCTTTCAATTCCTTTTATCTTATTTCCCAGTTCTCTATAAAACCTTTTTGGGTCATCAAGAAATTGCTTATTTTGCATTTTTCCTTTATATTTATCTTCATATCTTCTAAGTTTTTCCGCCTGTGCTGAAATTTTTAGTTTGTTATTTGCGATAGTACATGATACTGATCTGTTCTGATATAGTGCATTACTTTTATCACATCTATCTTTCTTAGTATTTCTGTTGATCTGTTCCCTCTTCTATAGTATTCTAACAGTGACACTTCGTGTCTTAATTGCTTTATAGTTTTCTCTATTCGATATTTCCATGCTGGTATTTGATTTCTCCCCTTCCTTTCCCTCACTACCCTGTGTTCTTGTGGTAGAACTTTACCAGTTATTAATTTAGCTGCACAGTAACATACCCTGTTTACTTCTGTTATATCGCATGGATCTCAGTCACTGGTAGGGGTGCCTGTATGTTGTTGTTAATCCTTGGTAGGGCAGGCAGTCACTAACCTGCAGTCCAAATTTCAGCATGGCTTAATACTGCTCTATTACCTTTTCCTTTCTAGTTCACTTTGAGTTATTTTTGCTCTTCCCTGACAGTCTTTATCCCTTTCACTATAGCTTCAGGAGGTAACAACTCTTAGAATTGTAAATGGTTCTCTTTTGATGAGAGATCTTTGCTGATTCCATTGTTGCCCTGTATATCTTGGCAGCATTAGGGGATCTTGCTGAAATGCCTGAAGACTTACAATGGTTTGTCATCCATAGTCCTTAGGCACTTTGCCTCCTCCTACCTATTGTGACACAATTTAAAGGGTGTATTTGGTGGGTGCTTTTAATTCTTCCTTGCACAGTTCCATTCTTGGCCATCGGTTATTCACTGTGTATGTTTCCTCTAGGCAATGCCAGTCAAAGAAAGGTTTGAGTAAACATTGCTATTCCAATGTTTGTCATTTATACCTTTCCTATCCTTAGGGCAATAGACAAACTAAGATAATGATAGTGCTACTTGTTCATTTTCCTGATAAAATGTTAGAAAGTTATTAATTCATTATGCAGTATGCAGTCATGTCATAGTCCCCCCCCCCGACTACATCTCCTAAACCATTTAGACCATTTTATTATACATGTATGTGCTGTATAGTGATGTAATGAAGACATTATCTTAAACCTGGTCCAGTCAGCATCTACCTTGATAGCCTGTCTTTCTTACCTGGGCAAGCCACCATAAACTTTTGTTAGCACATAGTGCTCAAAGCAGTTGTAACAGACTCATGCTGTGTCAGGTTTGGATTTCCCACTGTAGTCTATATATAGTAGCTATTTCAGAAACGTGTCCACATACACCCAATTCATAAATTGTTTCACTTGGTCATGTACTCTTTTGACAAGATACCAATAAAGGTGTAACCATCATCTTTAAAGACACCACCTCCTGTACTTTTAGGCCTTCCCAGTTTCCCCTATCCGAACAGACTACCTCATGAAATCACTCTAGCTGAGCCTCATCAGCACCATGCAAATAAGGTAACATATATATTATCCCCTTACTCATTTAAAGGTACAGCAGTTTACACACTGCCTTGGTTAAAATGATCATCATGGGTGATTCTGACATAGACCAGAACTTTGTCTTACAGTTTTATGCACCCCTTCACAAAACTCTGGTCTTTCACAAATCATTATCCTTACTACTAGAGTTGACAAATCCTGTGAAAAAAATGATATAGTCTAGGTACTTACTTTCAATCCTAGCAGCATTGCTAACGTGGGTATAATGTCAAGACATTTTCAGTGACCTTCACTTTTTATTTGCCTTAAGGAATAAGACACCATAAAAGATTAATCATATCAGCACTCCCACAATACTAAACATTTTGACTCCAATAAATTTGCTGACACTCTGTAGCTCATTATCTAGAATGTACTTCTGTACCTGAACCTCAGTTTCACGGTACAATGCCTCAACAGTAGTTTCCTTCAAATTCTCAGTTTTGTGTCAGGCATCAGGCAGCATCAGGCTGGTTAACACCAGAAATAATAATAAAATGAACCTAGAACAATATTACGCACATAAAGAAACGTAATCTTTTTTACAGTATGAACAGCTTAATAATGGAGTAAAAACTGACTTTATATATATATATATGTGTGTGTAAATGTATGGTATATATAAATGATTCATCTTTACAATGGCCAGCAAAATATCACAGCACCAATCATCAGCTGATTGGCAAATGCATTGCTGACAGTGAAAAACACTTGTTCCAAATAATGAACAAGGAGTCCAAAAATCCTAGATTTTTTTTTTTTTTTTGCGAGTAAACCTCCTGTACCCACCACCCAATAAGTTGGGCAGTATCTCCTCATCCACTGCTACTTTTATATTGTGCAGAATGAGCACAGAACCCCCAAAACATTATTATAGTGACCTCACACATGCTGCATCAAACGTATGTATGTGCAGTTGTCATTCATTTGGTAGACAATACAAATGTGAGTAACACACATGCGCGACAAAAAATTCAGTGATTGCACATTCATGAGAATCACAGTTGAATTCAAGCTTTAAATAGTCTCTGTTTATGGGAGTGTGCAGGAATAAGAATGTTAGAAAAGGTGGTAGTTTTGAAAGTGTGCAAGGTTTCATTATAGGCATGCGGTGTGTATGTGCAAGTATTCATGGATTAGGGTTATGGTTAGATAAGGGACTGAATTTAGTGCTGTGCCTGACTGGTGCTAAATGTGTTTTGCATCCTTTTGTCTTGATTAGTGGTACTATTAGGGAAAGAGTTTTTAGTAACAATCTTTAGGGTCAGAGGTAGAGGTAGTGTTAGAACACATGAGTACAGTGGTGCTGGAGGACAAAGCCAACCTGCTTCCCCTTACTTGTGTGCTAACCCTAATCTTACCCCTGCCACTGCCCTTGACCTTACATACTATATTACTAACATTCTTTCTTAATCAGACCACTGTTCAAACGATGCTTGATTTGGGTTTTGTAGCTGGGTTTACTGATAGTGAGAGAGAAATGATTAATGTTTTGTAATTCTTTCATTTTCTGTGTTTCACATTTGTGTTGTTGCTCATTTTTTGTATCTCATTTGTGTAGCTCACATTTGTATTGTCTTTCATGATATAATTGTGTGTGTGTGTGTATATATATATATATATATATATATATATATATATATATATATATATAGATTCACTTCAGAAGCTCGAATCCCCAAAATCTCGAATTTCATATAACCGAGACCAAAAGATCGAGTTTTGGAAACTCGAACTTCTGAAATGAAACCGTAAAAAAAAAAAAAAAACAAACTCAAACACCGCTTTTGCAGGGGGGCTTAACACCCCTGTGCCCCCCACACCCCCCTTCTTAAATATACCAACTCCGAGATCGCGCTACAGCGGGGAAAAGGGAAATCTCCCATTTTGCTCTGTATGCAGAAGTGCAAAAAGGGAGATTTCCCACTTCCTGTCAACACCGCAGAAAAGATAAAAACATTACGTGCACACAGACCGCAGGAATCCTTGCCTCTGTGTGCGTAACGTTTTAATATAAGTAAGGTCTTATTTTTTAACACTTTACATATTCGATTTACTGAAATCTCGATCATATGGTTTCGACCATATGAAATTCGAGATTCAATGGTCGATTATGTGAAGTGTTCCCATATATATATATATATATATTTATATATATATATATATATATATGTGTGTTTTGTTATTTTCATTTTTGTGTTTCACAATTGTGTTGGTGCTCATTTTTGTCTCATTTGTGTAGCTCACATTTGTATTGTCCCTCATGATATAATCGTGTGTGTGTGTGTATATACACACACACACATATATATATATATATATATATATATATATATATATATATATATATATATATATATATATATATATATATATATATATATATATATATATATATATATATATATATATATATATATATATATGGGTCTATGTTGCTTGATCGAAATTACACTATCTCGAACAAGCAACATCGAGACCCATTAAAGCGAACGTGCACTTTCGCAAAAGCTGGTTTTCTGAACCAGCAAAAAACAAAAAAAACCTGCTTTAAACAGTATTTTGCAGGGGGCAAGCCCTCCTGCACCCCCCCATGTGGGGGTCTGTGTCCCTCCACACCCCCTACTTAAATATACTAACTGTGAGATCGCACTACAGTGGGGAAAAGTATATATTTCCTTATCCCCACTGTAATGCGTTTCAGAGAACCGGCTTTTGCGAAAGTGGACTTTCAGTTTAGTACACTTTCGCTTCAATGGGTTGATCTTCTGGTTGTCGAAAACGTGAATTTTCAACAAACAGAAGTAGACCCATATATATATATATATATATATATATATATATATATATATATGTGTGTGTGTGTGTGTGTGTGCATACAGGTATATAGATGGATATTGATATATAGATATATTCACTGACGTTGCTTTGGTTGAGATGCACATAACAGAAAATAATGAATTCTGCATTTCTTCGAAGTTTATTATATTGATGTATGTAGTTAATTAACCCTTGTGTAGCTCATTTTAATGTTAGCAGTGTAACTGAATCTTTGTATTCAGTTCAGTTATACTGTTAGTGGTTTAATTTCTCCAAGTCTTAAGGGTTTCTAATACTATGATGGGGATGGTTTACAGTATGGTGTATGTTCTGTATGAGATCTCATATTGGGATAAGAGAATTTGCATTTAGCTAGGGTGTGGTTCAGGGGGTTTGCTACCTTTCATCGTGGCTAAAACCGGAGTAAAGCCACACCCCTCGCATCATCAGTAACCCCACCCACTCCACCCCTCCCCTGCCCACATTCCTCCCATTTTATGATGTCACGATGACATCACTCAGTGAGGAACACCCTCTTTTTCCATTCCTGCTGCCTGCTTTCGGCTGATTTACTATACTTTTCTGTAAAAAAAAGCATAGTAAATCAGCTGATTTACAAACTCCGATAGTTTGTTTCCTTTTTGAAACAGAATACCGGAGTTTGTACAGTGTTTTCCAGACTTCCGGAGAATCAGTTTGATTTCCAGATAGTTCGGAAAACAAATGGAGGGGTGGCAACCCTATGCCCTCCTCTTGCAAAAAAAACAGGAAAAAGCCATTCTAAGTAGAGTTATTTGTAGCGTTTTTTTTTTTTTTTTTTATTTCTGATGTGGACTGTGGGTAGGGTGACATTTACTTAAATGGTTTTGTTATACTGAATTGTTGCTCTAGTGCAGATTGGATATTCAGTATAGGCTATATTTAATGTTTTACCTCCTAAAAATATACTCAACATTACAACCTATTTTTTTCTGTCAGTCTTTAACTTTCTTTAGCTTGATAAGTCCCATCAGCCTAGTTCAAGCCCATCTTAGCTTCTACTGTTGAAATAGCAATACATTTCTGTACCCATTTTAGAAAAATAGTTACCACTTATCCTCAAGCTAATTAGGGCACCTCTTCATAAAAAAAAAAAAAAAATAAATATATATATATATATATATATATATATATATATATATATATATATATATTGCACTATTTCCTTGGTAAAGAAATTCTTGTGGAAACTCAAAATGCTATCACTGTCATTTGACAAGCTTCTCTTTACTTTCGACTTCTCCTTGTTGGGGGTCGCCACAGTGGAACTCTGGTCTGCTAATGATTGGCAGTGGATTTTGATGGTGCCGAGTTGCCAGCCTGATGCCCAACCTTCAAAGAAGGCGCACCCATTCACGCACGCACCTACCTGCATGTCTTTAGATGTCACTCGACCATGGGGAGGACATGCAGACTCCACAAAGAAGGCGTTCTAGCCAAGAATTGACTGGGAGATCCTCTTGCTGTGAGGTGACAACACTAACCACTTCACCACCGTGGCCACGCATTTGACAAGCTTCTCTCATCTACCTAAACCTTTCTGATACTGTAACGTTCTCTCTCTCTCTCTCTCTCTATATATATATATATATATATATATATATATATATATATATACTTATTAACAGATCCATCACTGAAAGTTTTGTTGCCAAACTATGGAAGTCCTAAGTCATTGGTTCTTTTCATAAAGGTGATACCTCCACCTCCAACTGTCAGACTTCATGAATGCTATCTTTATTCAAAATTCTACAAAAAATTATCCACAGCCAGTAAGTTCACTCCTTAAATAACTCTACTTAGAATGGCTTCTTTCCAGCCCATAGCACAAAACTGCCCTGCTCTATTCCGTAAAGCAGTTAACACTCAAAACTAATAAATGTTGACAAGTCCATTGAAGCTATTTTCTTTGGCATTTCAAAAACATTCAACACTGTTCTCCACAACATTTTTCTCCAATACCATAGTTATAACAGCCTAACAGCAAATTCCTTAAAATGGGTTTCTGTTTATCTTAGTGACAGAATGTAGGTTGTACAATGGTCTGACCAAATATCTACTTTGCTTTCCATAGCTATGGAGGCAACCCAAGGCTCTGTTGACTCTGTCCTGTTTGCCACCTTTATTAACCATATGTTCCTCTATCACCACTTTACTTCATTAAGCCAGTATACTAATATTTCATACAAGTATTTCTTCTTTTCTGCAAGTTGGTTATTCTAACATTGAATCCTGAATCTTGAACCCTGGTCTACAAAACAATGCTAAAAGGGCATTAAAGCCAGTGTAGTCACATCTAACCAACCCCTCCCCATTCTTCACCTCTTTATAGCCTTCAAAAGGCAGCACTCCATTAGATAAGGTTACCTAATTCAAACTGCATCGTGTAACTGTAGCACCCCATCTAGAATTCTGCCTTCATATAAATAGGGCCATCTCATACTGTACAAAAATGTATGAAGCTTCAGACATCCTGGCAACAGTCCAAGCTTTCATCTTGTGTAGTCTTTTCTGCTGCTTCAGTATCTTTGCTAATGCTATACCTGTCTTATACCTAAACTTGAACAAACCTACCAAATTCTCATCAGAACATCTATCAAATTGGCATTACTGTTTCTCTTAGAGCTAATGGATTACTACAGCTTGAACATCATATCATATGACAGTGAACTATATGAAAACTGTTCACACCATTCTTTACATTCCCAATAAATGTCCACCCCTGTAAAACCTTACAGAATGGTGCATCCCTAGCAGAACTCTATGATATACTAACCAGTGTCTAACTAAAGTTTGATTTCACAAAGTACCTATGGGAACTCCTCCTTTTCAGCAGGCATCTCTTAAGGTTTGATATAAGGTACCCATCACAACTAGATATACTTCAAAGCTATCTGTCAATCAGAAAGGCAATCTAACAACACATCCTACTCTCATAGAGTTACTGATATAGTTCACATACTCCCTAACAACTTCAGGTTTTCATATACCATACCATGGCAAAATTTTTTGTTTATTCCTGCTGCAATAAAAAATATATTGTTTTATAGAATTTGCCTAATATAAAAACTATTTTACATACATTACTTACCTGGAATGGGTTTGTTTATGAGTTGCCTACATATAATGTCTTGCATGGCCATGTTCTGGATCACTGCCTGTACTCAGAGAAAGGCACTGTGATTCATAAGGGCTTAGCATGATAGGGCAGCCTTTGTTCATCAGTCTTCTCCATTGCGCTAAGCCATTGTGATTCAGAGATCACCCTACAGCTGAGGTTTTCCTATTTGGGTCCTCATCATGGAGGGTGGTGGTGTGGGCAGACCTGCATGATAATATGGCAGTCAGGGAAAGTGGCTTATGCTAATTACCAATTTGCTGTCTCCCAGAAAATGTCTGCAATTCCAGATTTGCTTAACTAATTAATATTTTAATTTAGGACGAAAAAGTGACCGCCATAAAAACATGACAGTCACCATTTATTCCTGTGGGATTGGTCATGGTGCAGGTAAGTTCATCAAATATATGGGGTTGGGATAGTGTGTGTGTGTGTGTGTGTGTGTGTGTGTGTGTGCGTGCACATCTTTCTGGTTGTACTAGGAGGGTTAGGTAGGAAACTGAGAATCTGGATGTGTGTGAGTGAGTGAACTGGAATGTGGATGAATGGGTGAGGGTTTCTGTGAGCCTGATCAACTTTGTGGAGGACTTCTATGTTAAGGGGTAGATATGACTGTATGAATAGGAAAGTGTGTCTGAGAGTGTGTGTGTGCATGCATGCATGCATGTTAGAGAGAGCATGTGTGTGTTGGGGGTTACAGTTGCAGTGTACTACATGGGCCACTACGGTGAGCACTAACATGATCAGGTATGAGAACATTAATGTGCAATTGTGCAAATCTTAGAAATGCTAATATGCCAAAAAATTAGATCTTTCTCATTGCAGCCATAGCTGTCCCTGAATTGCATTTTTTCACCATTGCACTAATTGACCAACCTGTATTAGTTAATTAGTGAGAGGGGTAAGCCTCTTTCTAAATACTAGGGATGGAGTATTGTGGCCTAGATAGCCCTAGTGTTATATGGTTTGGGAGCTACTTCAGCAGAAAAACATCCAGAGTTCTGACTAAAAAGCTTTGTCCCCTCACTCAATAATGTTCAAAGGATTAGTCCATATAAAATCAGTTTAGCTAGCAGATCTAGGAGATTCTCTCTCTCTAACTCTCTGATGGCCTCCCTGTGGGAGGAATAAAGCTGCCTTGCTGAAGTTTCAAATAGTTTATTCAGTTACGCAGGTAGATGGATAGGAACACTCATCCATCTACTGCTTAACTGAATAAACGACTTGAAACTTCAACAAGCCATATTTATTCCTCCCACAGGGAGGCCATTAGAGAGAAAATCTCTTAGATTTGCTAGTTGAAGTGATTTTATCTAGACTAAGCCTTTGACCTGTTTCTTGTTAGTCCTGTCACTCTCTAGGTCACAGTTGGGATACCAGACCTGACGCAGGCTTTCTGGAATACGTCTGTTCTTCTCCCATTAATGTTCCTAGAGGATGTAGCATTAAATGCATTTTAACTGTCTGTGATCTTAAGATTTGTCTCTGTGTTTTATCCTATACTCTGCTTGCTATCAAAGTGTCAGAGACATCAGTGTTGAGTTATGATGCTTCAAAAAAAAAAAAAAAAAACTCTGACACAAATGGAATAAAAGTGAATTGTGAAAATCATTGTTACAACTTTTGCGCAGGGAAGATTGCTCACTGAACCTCCTGGTGTGGGAGGGCTGCAGCCTATACTTCTGCTACTTAGGATCATAGGAGGTTACTAGTCTAACAGCCTGAGGGCCCTTACAAGCCTAGCCAACTTCAGGCCACATTCCCAAGGGTGTGTGGTTCAAGCAGACACTAAAATCAGCACCTATTGCCCCTATCCAAGAGGAACACAGGTGGAACCCCTGGGGTGAATATCTGGTTACCCATCCAATCATCCAAATTACTCTTAAATAAGGCCAATGAGTGGCTTTGTTTAACATGAATAGGAAGCTTGTTCCAAAGGTGGAGCAACCTGTATAACACAAATCTGTCTCTCCAGCAAGTTCTGTTGATGTCACATACCAGGTTAAGGTCCTTTGAGTGAGTGACCCACTGTGCCTTTTGACTTGCGAATGTGGAGCATTTCCATTAAAGTTGGGTCAGAGACTGCTCTAGATGCAAGGCACAGGTCACCTCTGAGCAGTCCATATGACAGAGTAAAGTGACAATGATTTCAGTGTGTCTGCATAAGATAGATCTTGAAGACCCTGAATTTTCTTTGTAAGGAACCTTTGTGGTCTCTCCAATTGCTGCAAGTGTTTGAAAAGGAACATACCAAAATAAGCATTGTACTCTGTTATTGGCCTGATGAGGGAAGAGTACAGGGAGATTATAACTTCTTTTTCTCTGAAGGCAATTCCCTTACTTATGAGATGAGCAATATAAAATGCCCTTCTTACCACCGTGGAGACATAGTGATCGAAGTTAAGGTTGCTGTCGACCTGTGTGCTTATGGTATTGCTATTGATGTGGTGGTTTGCAGGAACATCACCCTTGCTGAAGGGGATGATAATACATTTTTTTGCACTAAGTTTAAGGCCATGACTTTGGCACCAGTCATTAGTCTGCACAAGACCTTCTTGCAAGATGTTGACATCACTAGGGGTTTCAATGATCACTCCCAGTTTGCAGTCATCAGCAAACTTTGTCAGCCACAGTCCTTTAGTTTTAGCCTGTACTTTGGAGAAGTAGATTCTGAACAGTGAGGGTCCCAGAACTGATCCATATGGAATACCACTGGTTATGGGTCTGCTGGAGGAAGTGGAGTCCCCTATTTTGACTGTATGGGTTCTATCAGTTAGCCAGTTTGCAACCCACCTGATAGTATATGGGTTGTTACCCAGCTGGGTGAGTTTATCAATGATGCCTGAGTGGGCAATTGTGTCAAAGGCCTTAGCTAAGTCTAGGTAGGTTGTATGAACAGATTTACCCTCATCTAGGGCTTTGGTGACTGTCTTGAAGAAGTCCAACAAGTTTAACATGCATGATCTCCCCTTGACAAAGCCAAACTGGGTGGAATCAAGCATTTGGATATCTTTATTAATAAGGCCCATGATGATTCATTACATGGCCTTGCAGATAAGGCTGGTGAGGCTAATGGGTCTGTAGTTCCCAGGGTCTGTGGATGCACCCCCTTTGTGCCAAGGGATGAAGGTAGCTGTTTTCCATTCCACTGGGATGAAGCCAGTGCTTAGGCTGTGATTGAAAAGCATTCCCAATGGTGATGATCTATAAGATGACTCTTTGATCTGTCATAAATACCTCTCCCTCACCTCATCCCATACTTGGATAGGTCTTCCAATAAGCCTCGGTTGTGTGATTGCTAGCTTTTGGGCTTGGGCTTAAATGGATTTATGTAGTCTGTATCTAATGTTACAGCAGGCTCCAGCAACTGGTACACAATTCTTTGACTGCAAGAGCAATTGAGAAAAAAAATTTTGATTGGTAGAGAAGATAAACAAAGTCATTGACACGTCAATGAAGGTTACCTCATAGATCAATTGATATAGTAGGAATATATTTGTTATATTCTTCTTTTGTATGTAATTCTTGCCATTTAGACTAACTACCCAATGCTGAATTTTGTGAACATGTACATGTGTAAATATGATGCAATTAGTTTTGCATGTCTCTCATCCCCAGTAGTATAAAATTTGTTTACATTTCTAATGATATGAGCTTTGTGGAGCTCATATATATACATTTTCTGTATTGCTGTACTTTATTATTTCTGTACTGCAATTATAAAAGAAAAAATACTCCAACTTGTACTCAGGGATACTTTTAATAAGTCAGGTTTATTGTTTTCAGCCTTTAAGAAAACTGAGCATATTTTTTCTTACTCCCTGCTGGACGTGCCTAATGGATCTACTACCTTTACCTTGGCCCATTCATTCCATCAGGGGTGAGAACCAAGCAGCCCTTCCCAAGCTAGAGAAGAGTCCTATGAGTGATTTATTCCTGTAAGGGATGATTAATCATCCCATTCATACCAATTATGGTGAGTCAGGTGGTAGTGAGTGGGCCAGTTTTCAGGTCATGCAGAGTGACCTATCATCCCCTTGAAGCCCCCCCCCCAATGGCTAATTTTAACTCCACTGCATTCTGCCTACTGTGAGAAGTATGCTTTCACATGCTGACTTCCCCACTTAGCGTGCTTGCACATGGGCAGTGTTTGTTCATCAAGCCCATGTAGATACAACTCAAGTGGTGGGCCAGAGCCACCTCCATCTCCTGAGGATGGGTGATCCACTAGAAACTGCTCACTCCCATCCTACCCTGCTTGACTTTTCCAGTACCTGAGCCAGTAATTGAACTAGGGTTATCTGGGTTATAGTCAAAGGTCCATCCCTTTATGCCATAAGCACTTTTATTTTGTTCTTGATGCTATTCATTTTTTTCTCTATTTTGGTTTTGATACTTTTTTCCATTTTCTTTTTGAGTACTGCCCTCCGTTTTGTTTTTATTTGATTCTGTTTTCTTTTAATTTTATTAAAACTATTGTTCATTTTATTCATTTCTATTTGTTTACCAAGAAAGTCTGATTGGGTTAATGAAACCCCTTTTCAGTGATGGCTTCAGAAGAAAATCTCCATCAGTTTACTTACATTAGCAATCAAAACTGCAGTATTCCATGTAAGCACAGTGATTAAAACTGCAAGTAATAAAACAATGGCAGTAAAAGTAAGATCGATCAGTCTTACACTCTGGCAATTTAAATTTCATTACAATAAATAAAAGAATGTTGACTAGAAAGACATAACACTTATTCACTTTCACATTAAATAACTATACTGTACTGAAAAGTGAAGTTCTTATTTTCAGTTGTGACAAATCTTGCAGTAAGAAGAAGGAATAAGAAATGGTAGCTACCTTGTAAACATCTTTGTTCTAAATAAAATTGTAATTGAATTGAATGAACTGGTTTACTTATGACTATCTGTGGTTCATGCCTGGGCTTCCAAGATGACTATACACTGAGTAACAGCTTAATCTCAATTCTCCCAGTGTAAAAATAGAAACTCAGAAAAGAAAGCCATTGACTTTGTCTTTCTGGTAAGTTTTAGTTACTGGCTAGTAAGTGCACTGCCTCAATGCCAGCAAAGAAGAAATGTAGAGAACCTGCAGCTGCTCAGCAAAAAAGCACTTCAAGCTCCAGCTTTGGTGCAATACATGCCTTCCAGTAATTTAGAAGAAAAATAAGTCAAATTTGCTCAGAGCTGATAAAAATAAATGTAAACACTGAAGGAGTATATCAACTCAAATAACAAAAAGCTGTGGGAAAAAACTGAAGAAGCTTTAAACAGATATTCAGATGAGCTGATAAAACTGCAAAAATCAGATCCTGAAATGAAGAAAAGGTTGGTTGAGTATGAGACTGCTCAAGAATAGATATTTCAAAAAATAATAGAATTAGAGTAGGGCACACTGGGAAAACCTGAGATTTTCTGCTGTAGCGGAATAATGGAAAAAACAGACTGTATTAATTTTCTGAAAGCATAAATAAGCAACTGGACTGCTATTCCACAGCATGAATTGTTAATTGAAAGCACACATTGTGTGCACGCTTCAAACCTGGCTGTGAGAAAGCAGCCAGTAATAATGATAAAGATGCAATCCTACCAGCAGAAAGAGTTGATTCTGGCAAAACTTAATTTTTTTTCCAGTAATCAGGGAATGTCAAAAAACAGGTATGAGATTCAAGCTGCTGTATCCAGCTATCCTCAGAATATTTTTTTCCTGGAGGTTCAATGTAATTTTTTGATGCATAACATGCTAAGGAGAAAATACAAAAGTTTGTCAAACAAAAAGTGAGCTATCAAACAGAAGGGGACTCTACTTATTCTTCTGATAATAAAGCTCATAGAGAGATGTCAGTGAAACCTTTTCCAACGTTACAAAGGAAAATGCTAGAGAGACAAAAAGCACAGGAGTTGACTAGAAGAACTACTGGAAATGAACCAGTAACTGTAGTTGGGAGATGGAGATCAACAGGAAGAAATCCAGCAATTCAGAAATTAATGAATACATGCGGGATTACAAAGCTTCAGTCACTTTGTGAAATATGATAGAACAAGAAAACCTAAAATAATGAAAAAAGGTATGCTAAATCCAAGTCAGGACCACATGTCAAGCAGAGCACCTCCTTGGCCCTCTTCAAAAGGAACCTTGACGATTGGATGGGAGACAGGAAATTCACCTCGGGGATCACGTCAGTCACCCTGCTAGACAGGGGTCCAGGGAAGTAAATATTGTGGGAAGAAATATCCAGGGAATTGTTATGGCTAGGCTTGTATAGGTCCTAGGGCTGATAACCTAGTACCAACCTATGAACCTATGAAGTCCATGTTAACTAAAGGAGCCTCATGTAATTTATCACAAAAATTATGTTATTCCATAGAGACATGGCAGATGAGCCCTGTACGTCGAATGTTATAAACAGATTTAAACTCGTGTATTTATACTTTTTTTTTTACCTTACCTTAGTATATTAAAATATATTTACTTATTTAGACAAAAGGATCATAAAACATTGGAAAGCAGTAGAACATTGTAATTGGATAAACTTCAAAATGACTGCTTGCCATAGGATGTTAAATGTAGTGTTGGAACAGTCAATGGGGATTTTTGAGTTGACAAATAAGATACTGGGACCCTGAACTACAGGAAAAGACATTCTGGGGATGAAAGAACTTTGAGATTGGTTAAATCTCAAAATAACAGCTTGTCATCGGATGTTAATTGTAGTGTTGGAAACAACCTATGTTTTTTTTGAGTGAGTGCGATTGTTTAATCTGGTACATAGCTGTGGGGACTCTCTCTTGTTTCTATATTATTCTCAGAAGTAATTACTTAATTAAATATTTCTGATATATGGTGGAAAACCAGCAAATGTAAAAATGTTTGGATCTGAATGATGCATGAGTTAGCCAGGATATGAGGAATGGTTCATAGGTAGGTACTAGGCTATTAGCCCTAGGGCCTATATAAGCCTGGCCAGAAAGGTACCCTGGCTTTCGCCACCCAAGAAAATTATTTTCCTGTGCCCCTGGTTTAACAATAAAATCAGGATCACCTAGGTTTAAAACAATTTTTTATATATATAAAAATGTAATGGCGTGTCTGAGCAGTGCTTTCACAAAAGCATCTTCAGTCTGCCAAAACTGTGACCCTGTTAAAAGATCACTGAAAAGCCTTAAAGAAAGACTAATTCCACTCCTACTTAATTGATTTACAATTAATCATTACTAAACTAATTACAATAACCCGGTTTATTCTAAATACAAACCAGTGGGGGTCCCTGAACTGGGGAAGGGGATCAACCAATCTAAATCATATGGGGATTCGTGAACAGGGACAGGGGGACCAAGCTGGCTCTAGTATTATGTTTAAACTAATCTGTGTATTTGTATTGGTCAAACTTGGTGAGGGTCATGGCCAATAGTACACACAGTAATGAATTTTCAGCCTATGCTGAGGTGGGATAGGGATACCTAAGTAAGTGAAGTGGAACCATCCAAATGGGGATATATGAGTTACTAGTTAAGACTAATTACAGACATAATACATTAACTTATAAATGAACCATTAATCATTTAACTATTATTATGATCAAATTAATTTCAGATATGAATCTGTGGGGGACTGTGTACTGGGAAAGGGGGACCGAATCTTATGGGTTTCACGTTTCAGAAAATAATCAAGTTTTTGGGCTTTTTTGACCCCACTTTGTACTGAATGGCAAAAAAAGCCAGATATCTTTCCATTGTCTAAGGGCCCACAAGGGCTAAAGATGGCAAGGGTGTCAAAGAACTCCGGGATTTTGCTACAGATATGGCTAGCCTAGAAAAGTATTTTCTGGTTTGTGGTTACAGCAGAAAGTTCATCTCTGGGATACTCCAGCCCATCTCCTTCCAAAAAAAGCTCAAACCTGGATTTTCCAGCCGATGAGATCATCTCCAGGAGAAACAAGACAAGGAGAAAACACACACTGATGGAGTAAAAGACATCTCTATGGCAGTCACCTATTCCATCGACTGTAAAGACATTATAGAAATCATCAAAGACAGCTGGATCATCCTAAGCAATAATCCCATGCTCAGCAGCATTCTACCGGGGTGTATATTACATTATCGAATTTTTAAAGTTTGAACGTCATAAGGTCGAAGCCATATGATCGAACTTTTAAAAGTCTGAAAAGCTAAAAAAAATAAAATAAACAGAAAAAAACCTGCCTGACCATTTTAAACAGGGGGCCAAGCCCCCCTGCACCCCCCCGTTCTTTAAATATACCAACTCCGAGATCACACTACAGTGCAGGAAAGGGAAATCTTCCCATTCCACACTGTATGGAGATCTCTATTGAAAGGTTTGAACTTTTAAGAGTTCGATCATATGGTGTCGACCATATGATGTTCGAACTTTTAAAAGTTTGGTAACATAATATACACCCATTCTACCGTGTAAACCTAGCTTCAATCTTCAGAGGAACAGGAATATTCATGTTTTCGTAGTAAGGGGGAGTAAAATTTTGGATATTTCCCTTCACCTCTCAAAGGGACTTGCTATTGTGGGCCCCCCAATTGCAAATACTGCTGCTACATGAGTAACCGCTCTGATCTAGCAATGGCCTCTGTTATCACAGCCACGATCCTGGGGACTGCAACACTGAAGCTGTGGTCAACCAGGCTCACTATACTTGATGCCCAGAATTTTACATGGGAAAAACTGTGAACAAGCTGAAAATCAGGATTGACATCTAATGGATATGGAAATCCCAATCCCTCCGAGCTATACTCTCTAGGGAACTAAACCTTGTTACCACAATAAACAGAACATGCTGGAGGGATAGATTGCTGTCCCATAGACTTCCCATACTCTGGAACAGACTACCTATCTATGTCAAACAGAGCTCCTCAGCACTCTTCAAGAAAAATCTTGATGGCTGGATGGGTAATAGGAAATTCACCCCGGGGATCACTTCTGTGGTTCTGCTTGACAGGGGCACAGGAAAATAATTTTCTTGGGTGATGAAAGCCAGGGTACCTTTTTGGCTAGGCTTGTATAGCCCTAGGGGCAATAGCCTAGTACCTACCTATGATACAAAAAACACAATAATGCTCTTGCTAAGCACAAATGAAGCAAACCTGGGCACAACACCATCCTCTTCCACATTCTTGACTGGTTATCCAAGGAAGACCTAAAAGGACTGCTGAATAACTGCCTGGAAAAATGAGAGCTTGAATGGCAAGTTAGACTGGAAGCCGGGAAACCATCCGGATTAAACACACAGATGTTGATAATCAATGTACTCACCTCAGAAAACTACACCAACATGCTTATTACTAAGGCGCTCATTTTTGAAACCTGGTATAACAAATCTAGTATTTGACTTATCGCTTGCCATTTTCAGTAGGGGGTCTGACATCTATTGTAAGGTCTTGGCTCCAACTATTGCTAATTGACTCACTGACTTCATAAACCAGCCAAAATGTTTTGTGTGATGAATAGCATAACTTGACTTCTTTGTGTATTTTAGAGTGTTTTTTTCTTTCTTTCTCCAGCTGCGGAGTCCCTGAGGCTTAATTGGTAACTAAGTAGTCACCATGTGCTGTTTTTCCACTTCACATAGTTCAGTATCCACATCCCACCTTCGAATTGGCTGAAAATTCATTATTAGGCTTCCTATTGGCCACAATTCTCACCCAGTCAGACCAACAATAACTGCCAGATAATTTAAACTAAATACTGGTGCCAGCTTAGCCTCCCTTCACCATTCATAATTGGAATAGTGTTGATTATTACAAAGAATTAAGGTTTAATTTATGCGAGTAGCATGTATTTTGACATTACGGTCTTCTCTTCTAACCTGTGTTTAAAAAACAATCTATTTTTTTCTTGAGATAACATAATTTTGTAATACAGTTCTTAATAAGCTTTATGTATGCCTTTTCTATTGGTAGTGTATTAAAATTATGTTATCCCCACCACACCATAAGCTTAAAATGCACTTTTGGTCTTCCTAATGACCATGAGCCTCACCCTGTCCAGCTGACAAAAAAATACCCAATAGTTTAAAATTTTAAAACGTAATACTAGCGGCAGCTCGATATGGCAGTCCCCTAATTTTGTGATTAGCCTGTAAACATTATAAATTCCAGAAAAGTAGAACAAATACATGGCTCCAACCAACCTCTTTTGTTCACCCAGGCCCTTAGACAATGGAAAAATATCTGGCCCTCTAGCTATTCAGCATGAAGTGGGGTCAAAAAAGCCCAAAAACTTGATTATTTTCAGAAAAGTGAAACCCATAAGATTTGGTCCCCATTTTCTGGTACACAGTCCCCCACGGATTCATATTTGAAATTAATTTGATCATAATAAAAGATTAATGGTTCATTTATAAGTTAATGTATTATGTTCATAATTAGTCTTAACTAGTGACTCATACATCCCTATTTGGGTGGTTCCACTTCACTTACTTAGATATCCCTATGCCACCCCAGCATAGGCTGAAAATTCATTATTGAACATACTATAGCCATGGCCCTCACCCAATTTGACCAATACAAACACGCTGATTAGTTTAAACTTAATACTAGTGCCAGCTTGGTGCCCCCCATCCCCTAGCGCCAGCTTGGCCTCCCCTGTCCTTGTTCACAGACCCCCATACTGAGTTAGATTGGCAGTCCCCCCTTTCCTGGTACACAGACCCCCAATAGTTCATATTTAGAATTGACTGGGTTATTGTAATTAATTTAATGATTAATGTGTAAATCACTTTAGTAGGGTTGGAATTGGTCTTTCTTTTGTGCTTTTCATTGACCTTTTAACAGGTCACTGTTTTGGCAGATCTGAAGAAGCTTTTGCCAAAATGCTGCTCACATGAGCCATTACATTATTATTTATATATATAAAAATTGTTTTTAGATGTAGGAGATCCAGATTTTATTGCTAAACAATTCCTCATAGCCTGGCTAACCCATGCATCATTCGGGTCCAGACATTTTAACATTTGCTGGTTTTCCACCATACATTAGAAGGATTTAATTAAGTAATTACTTTTGAGAATAAAATAAGAACAAAATAGCATCCCTGCAGCTATGTACCAGATTAACCAATCACACTCACTCAAAGAACCCCTGTAGGTTGTTTTCAACACTATGATTAACATCCAATGACAAGATGTTATTTTGAGATTTAACCAATCACAAAGTTCTTTGGTCCCCAGAATGTCCTTTCCTACAGTTCATGGTCCCAGTATCTTATTTGTTAACTCAAAAATCCTCATTGGCTGTTCCAACACTACGTTTAACATCCTATGGCAAGCAGTCATTTTGAATTTTATCCAATAGCAATGTACTTTTGTTTTTCTGCGTTTTACGATCCTTTTGTCTATGTAAATGTATATTAATATATTAAGGTAAGGTTAAAAAAAAGTATAAATACATGAAATCAAATCTGTTTATAACATATGATATATAGCACTCATCTGCCATGTTACATCTGCAGTATCTCTATGGAATAAAGTCTTTTTGAAGATAAATTACATGAGCAGCTCCTTCGTTATTCAATGTGGACTGGTCTTGACTTGGATTTTAGCATAACTTTTTCATTTTTTTACTGTTTTGTTCAGACCTCACTAGTAGGTGTTGAAGCTAGATAACCTGCAGGGTGTCCAACGTGTTTCCATTCTTTGGAACAAGAAAACCTGGAAATATTGGACCTTTTTGACTTTACTAAATGTATTAGGGACTCCAAAGCATATGCCCTACATTATGTTATTAATGATTGGAGGAACATTAAGGAGAGGGGGAAGAGGAGGGAAAAGAGTTAACTATAAGTAAAACAAGTTTTGTTTTAACAGTATTTTTGTGAAACATGACATATACTGCATGTTATGTAGTAAGGCTTTTTCAGTTATTTTGGTGCATAATGGGGATACTAAAGTCAATAGGCGCCCTTTTTTCTCTTCTTTCTTTCCTTCTTCTCATTCATTTTTAAGAAATGTAGGCACTGCAATGAAAAAAGAAAAGAAAGCCTAGACAAAAGATCATGATATAAGTAAAATTAATGTGCTTTTTCTTACTTTTGCATAAGGGGATGACAGAATTAAGGCCATTGACTTGATCTAACAACAATTTTTAAGTTGAATCAGGTAAATAAAAGAGCATTGAAATAAATAAAAACATTTCCTTTAGGAAATAAATGTTTACAGTGCAAAACGAGAGGCTTCTAACCAAAGACAACTGTGTATCTGGTTCTAATATTTCTGTGGAGCCAAACTGACACCGTCAATAAAAACAGAATTCTTTTTTTTCCAATGGCTACAGTATAATGTTTTCTGAAAGCATTCAGGTTGTTTTCATTTTTCCATACTTCAAGTTGTTTTCTACATCTGGGAGAGGAGTAAAGATAAAATAAAACAGACAGCACTTAGTGTAAGAATAATCCCAGCCAGTACCATGCAATTTAGCATAGATTACCATCATTATAGGTCAGTTCAATCCTGTGAGTATAGCTGTTAATCTGGGACAATTGTTCCCATCAGGAGAGCTAAACTTAATTATTTGAAAATGTACATAGTTTTGTGTGTTTGTATTAAGTTAATGGGTTATGGGAATATTCTAGGGATTGTTTGATTTTTTTGTTTGAGGGTTTTCATTAAAACAAAAAGTTTTGGTTGACATGGATATGACAAGAAACAACTGTATAAAAGAGTAACCTACCAAACATTACTATATGTATGTAACATGAAGCTGAAACTAGACATTTAAAAAAGCTGTTATATATAATAGTTGGAATAATAAATTCTTATCATCATAGCAACATGTTCATCTTTGAATGTGAGTAGTCTCAGGCATATACAAAAAAAGAGTAGTGAACTCTATTAAACTATATTAAAATGCAGAGTGCAAATTGCTATGCTACAAGAGCCACATTTGGAAAAAACTGAGCATGTGAATTTGATAAAGAAAGGATCTTGTGATTATTTGGTGGATATCTGGGACAAAGGAAAGGGGTGTACTTATATTAATTGCTAGAGGAGCTCCAATAGTGATAGAAGAGGAAAATATAATAATGGTAGGTTTGTAGTTATGAATTGATACTGACAAGGGAGGAGGATTACTCTGGCATAGGTTCATAGGTTGGTACTAGGCTATCAACCCTAGGGCCTATACAAGCCTAGCCATAACAATTCCCTGGATATTTCTTCCCACAATATTTACTTCCCTGGACCCCTGTCTAGCAGGGCAACTGACATGATCCCCAGGGTGAACTTCCTATCTCCCATCTAATCGTTTGAAGAGGGCCAAGATGGTGCTCTGCTTGACATGTACGGGCAGTCTATTCCATAGTATGGGGAGCCTCTGAGTCAGGAACCTATCCCTCCAGCATGTTTTGTTCATTGTGATGACAAGGTTTAGATCTGTGGAGCGTGTGGCTTTGAGGGATTGGGATTTCTTTAAGTGGAGCATGTCCAACAGCTCAGGGTTTGACATCACCTTGTATGTTAAGCAGAGATTGCCTCTGAGTAGACGATATGCCACAGAGTATAGCTGGAGTGTTTTTTTTTTATGGTCAGCATAGGACATCTGCTTTAGGCCTGTGATTCTTTTAGTGAGGTATTTCTGCGGCCATTCCAGCTGTTGCAGATGTCTTGTGAGGTACATACCAAACGGGGCATTGTACTATATAATGGGTCTAATTAGGAATGAGTACAGTGGAACAATGACCTCCTTTTTTCTGGATGAAAAGCCCTTAGTGATGAGGTGTGCAACATAGAAGGATTTCCTGACTGTTGTGGCGATGTGGTTATTGAAGGTGAGACCAGTGTCCACCTGTGTCCCTAAGTCACTCATCACATTTTCGGTGTTTAGTGTACTGCCATCTATGTGCTAATTCATGGGTACATAGTTTTTCCCAAAGGGGATAACTATAAATTTCTTGGCATTAAGCTTGAGCCCATGGCTCTGTCACCAAGCATCTGTTTATGTAACAGCCTTTTGTAGAATATCCACATCATTTGGGGATTCAGTAATGGCTCCCAGTTTGCAGTCATCTGCAAACTTTGTTAGCCAGAGTCCCTTAATGTTGGCCTGTACATCACAGAAGTAGATGCCAAACAAGAGCGGTCCCAGGACTGAACCCTGAGGTACTCCATTTGTCTGGAGCTGGATTTGGAGTCAGCTACTTTTACAGTCTGGGTTCTGTAAGAAAGCCAGTTGACAACCCATCGAGTGACGTAGGGATTTATGCCCAGCTTAGTATCTGTGATGCCAGAGTGGGGGATGGTGTTGAAGGCCTTGGTGAGGTCCAGATAGGCTGTGTTGACTGTCTTACCCTCGTCCACAGCTCTGGAGACTGATTTGAAGAAGTCAGTCAGGTTCAGGAGACAAGATCAACCCTTCATGAACCCAAACTGGGTGGGGTCCAGTGTTTGAAGGTTGCCAATGTCTTTGTTTATAAGTTCCATGATAATACATACCATGCCCTTGTAGATCAGGCTCATCAGACTGATGGGACAGTAGTTCCCAGGATCCAAGGTGGATCCCCCCCTAGTGGAGTGGGCTAACTGTTGCTGTGCACCACTCAGTGGGCATGAAGCCTGAGGTGAGGCTATGATTAAACATGACACTTAGGTGAGGTGCCAGTTCATTTTGTAGTTCATGTAGTACACAGCCCGGTCATCTGGTCCCATGGATGCTGTGTCCTTAGCTTTGGAGAGTGTGGTTTTTACCTGTGTGGCCGTGATTACTGGAATTTGGCAATCTTTTGGTATTGAGATATGGGCCCTTTAGGGGGTGAGAGGGGAGTGAAGTTGGCACTAAATCAATCTGCCAGGATATTGGCAGTAACCTTGAGATCAGTATATTTAATGCCATTCTGTTGTAGCTCTGAGCAGATCTGAGCATTGCCATTTAGATTCTTGGCATAACTATAGAATGCCTTTTGGTTGTCTTTGGAATCTTTGGCAATTTTGTTTTCGTAACTAGCTTTGGATAATTTTATGAGGAATCTCAGCTTCTTACTGAGGCTGGTAAGGGAGTTTTTAGCATCCTGGGATTTTCTTCTTTTCTGCAACAGTTTCTTCCTTCTGTTGTATAGCTTGTTTATGACAGGGGACCACCAGATTGGCTTCCAGTGGGAAGTCCCATGTATTTATATTTCACCTAAAACTGCTTCATTGACAGTCATCTAGAGCCAAATTTACAAAACTGCTTCAATGAAGTTTAAGAAAATTCTGGAAGAAGAAATCAGCTTTCAGCAGGGAATATTACTTACAGGTGGAGACTGGAGTTTGAGTTGCAAAAGTGAGGTGTGTCTGGGGCCATAGAAGGGAAAAATATAACAAAAGAGGGTAGATATTTGAAGAAATTTATCAAAATATTTGGTATGGAAGATGTGAATTCAGTAGTAGGATTTTGGAGAGAATTTACATGTTATTCCCCAAGGTTGGCTGTATAGGCCTGAATATATCCACAAAAAGTAAAAAGTAAAAAGCCATGGACATTCAAAAACCATATAGCTGAAACTATTGATGTCCTTAAGGGATCATTGGCATATATCCCATGGGCCTCTATTGCAGGAGGTTTAAGGTATTACACAGTGAAAACTCTAGCTTGGCTAGGATTTTCTTGCAGTTGTCTTTGTAATTGGTTTGTCTGTGTAACCTTTTAACTCTTTGGTTTGGATGTTAGCTGGGATATTTTGCAAACACCTTATTAATTTTGGACATCAGCTGGGTGTAAAGACCCTGCATTTCTAAAGTATGGCCAACCAGTCCACTTGTACTGTGCTGAGGAGGTCATAAGAAGGCTGAAACATGCATATCAACAGCTAGTGGGGTTTGGCTTTATTGGCCTCAATGTATCCACAAAGACTTAAAAAGAAAAAGTAAAAAGTCATGGACATTCAAAAGCCATATAGCTGAAACACTTGATGCCCTTATATCCCATGGGCCTCTATTACAGGGGGCTTAAGGTATAACACAGTGAAAACTCTAGCATGGCTTCTTTTATTTTCGCGGTTTTTACTAATTGGTTTGTCTGTGTGACCTTTTTACTCTTTGGTTTCCAAGGTACAAAAACTGGGGCTAGGCAGAAATTATATTTCACAGGAATGTATGCATTTAATTGAAAGTTTTGATATGCATCCAATAACTATTTCAGAGCACACAACAAGTTGTCTTTCAGCTTCTCCCTTTAGAGGTCACTATAGTTGATCACCGGTCCGCAGATTGATTGGCAGTGGAGTTTTTACTGTGTCGAGTTGCCAGCCCGGTGTTCACCCTCCATAGAAGCCACACACACACACACACACACACACACACACACACACACCCACCCACCCACCCCTACTGCATGTCTTTAAAACTTATTCAACCACAGGGGCGACATGCAGACTCTGCACATAAAGTGCTCCAGCTGAGAATCGAACCAGAGAACCTCTTGCTGTGAGGCGACAATACTAACCGCTGTACCACCATAGCCAAGATCTCAGAGTACACACCAACAGTAATTAAAATAAAAATGCAAGGTAATGAAATAAAAATGAAACACTGGCTCTTCCCCACGTATCTGTTAAACAGAGAGGAGTTTAAAGAATGGGCAGTGGAAATTATTCTGGCATTATTAGAGAAGATAGAACTTTCTTCAGAAAATATAGCTAAGGAGCAGGATAAAATGAAAGTGAAGTTTAAAAATAGGATAGAGACAAAAGACAAAGTCAGCAATATGGGTAAAAAGTAACAAGAATTATTTAGAGGAACTGACAAAGGTTAAAGTATTGCAGAATAGGGTGAATTTCTCAGGATATGAAGAGGCACAACTACATATTACTAACGAGAAAATAAGGGATTACCTCAATAATACTCATGAGTTTAGAAAGACTGCTGTTAAGCGACTGTTTTTTGATAACTCCGGAGCACAAAAGCTTTTAGCTCAATAGTTCAGGCAACACAAAGTAGAAAGGGCTGTTGCCAAGCTTAATCAGCCTATAATAAGTAAAATAACCACAGATCCTGTAGAGGTATTAGAAATTTTATGGAAATCTGTATAAAGCAGAGAAATGTGGAAATCAAGCAAAAGTACAAATGGAAATGTTTACGGATTAATTAAATATGCTAGGGTTATAAATAGATGAGGCTCAGTTTACTAAACGATAGGAGGAGAGAAGTTAAAAATGGTGATGTATAACCAATTTACAGGGAAGTCTCTAGAATAGATGGTATTCCTGTGGAAGTTTTGAATGTAGGAGGGATGAAAGTGATAAAACTCTGGAAGGTTTTGTTTAACAGTACTTTAAAAGGAGGAGCAGTACCAACATCCCGGAAGAAAGCTGTGGTGGCTGTAATACCTAAAGACCCTTCTGATCCAGCTTCATATAAGCACTTTGTGATTTTAAACCATGATTATAAAGTGTTTGTGTCTATAATGGCAAAAAGAATGGCAAAGGTGATGCTAAAATTGATAGATGTGGATCACTGTTTTTTTTTATGGAGGGGTGGAAAACATTTGACAGCATTAATAGAACAATGATGATCAAGAGAGAAGCAGAATGTAGGAAAATACCACTGTTGTTGGTGGGTCTTGATGCAGTGAAAGCATCTGACAGAGTAAATTGGGATTTTATGACTAGGGCAATGGAAGCATTTGCATTCCCTGACAAATATATATGAGGGATCAGAGTGAACATTAAAGTGTTTGTGGGGGGGGTCCTCTCTGATAACTTATGTTTGAACAGAGGAACCAAGCAGGGTTGTCCTCTTTCCCCTTTGTTATTTCCATTATATTTAAAATAATTAGCCAAGAAAACAAGAGACTCAGAAATTCAAGGATATATATAATTGGTCTGATAATCAAGAACAGTTGGCTTTATTTGCAGATGATGTTATTTTTCCCAGATAAAACCAGAAAAACACATTCAGTGTTATGTAACATTCTGAGACAGTTTCAAGTCTTTTCAGAACACAAAATGAATGAAGATAAAACAAAAGCTGTACCTGCAAACTATGTACCACACACAAATTGGTTCATCGACATCCATATTTATGAGGCCTGATAAAATAAAGTACTTAAGAGTTGGGGTTAAAATGATTTTGTTATGGCAGCTGAGGATATATGGGAAGAACTAAACAAAAGATAATACAAAAACTGAGAAATCAGAAACTTTGTTTTATGGATGTGGATAGCAAGATACAAGCAGGGAAAATGTTTTAGTCCCTTTAGTTTTATGCTTTGGTCAGGCATGTTTTTACCAAGCAGAGGAGAAGTTGTGGATGTCACTGATGTCCCTTTCACCAGGCTGAGTAAGGAGAAAGTCACAGTCATTTGCTTATCAGGGGCTAAGATCTGCCACATTACACAGGCACTCAGGTCATTGGACCACAGTTATCAATATGACTCAGTCATAGTCCATGTGGGAGTAAATGACCTGAGATGTATCTCTCTAGACTATATATGATGAAAGACATCATAGAGCTCTCAGAATGTGTGTCTCAGGCTGGTATGAGCCTAGCATTGAGCAGTATCTTACCTTCTCCAAGGATGATGCCACAATATGTACAAAAGATGATTGACTTTAATAATTGGCTTAGTTTTTGGTGTCATTCTAAGGAGGTGCAATATTTGTCAGCATGGAAGGAGTTGGTCAACAAACCATGCTGCTTTGCCAGGGATGGGCTGCACCTCACCCCTCTAGGCTTTTGAATATTAGCTAAAACGTTGTCTTCCCACATAGTGCCATTTTTAGGCAATGCCAAACTGAAAGTACTTCTGACATAGCAAATCAAAAAACAAAAAAATCTAAAGATATTATTGCTCATTGCTAGGAGTCTAAACAAAAATCTCCACTCCCTAGAAGCTCTCTTTACCCTAGAGAATGCTGATATCTGTGCGGTCACTGAGACATGGTTTAAAGTCATGGAGAGCACACCAACAGCGCTAGGTTATAATGCCTTCCACACAATTAGGCCAGCTACTTCACAAGCAGGGACTAAAGGTAGAGGTGTCTCTATTTACATCAAAGATAAATATACTTCAAGGCTGGTCAAACAGGACAATGCACTTGAGCTGCTCAATGTTGAAATCACCATAGGCAAAATCCAGTACCACTTCCTTGCAAGCTATAGGTCCCCGTCTATGACCCAGGAAACCCATACCATGTATTTAAATTTATTAGAAACACTAACCATCCAACCCAATACCATATTCATGGGTGACTTTAATTACCCCAGTATTAACTGGGAATCCTATACAACACCAAAATTACACGCGCAGAGATTCCTGGAGACAAACTCCATAGACCAGATAGTCAATACACCAACCAGGGATGCAACTATACTGGATCTGGTCCTCACTAATATGGGAGAGTGCTGCACACACCCCTACTGTAATGCCTTCCTTGGTAAGGTCAGACCATTAAATGGTCTCCTTTGAAGTAAAAATAAAACCTGGACCCCAAGCTAAACCTGGAATATGCAGGAACTATTCTAAGGCTAACCTCCTACTATTAAGTGAGAACCTGCAAAATTTCAAGTCCCCATAAACCCTGAGATCACTGCTGCCTATGCAAAACTGTTCACAGAAACCCTGTACAAGCATTTTAATAGTTGCATAGAGGCAGCTGTACCCACTAGGAAGAAGTACATAACTAACTAAAATAACAAGCCACCCTGGTGGAATCACAAAATCAATAGGCTGTATAACAGGAGGAAGAAAACCATGGCAAAAATTAGGAGGTGCAGTACCCAGCAGGATAAAAGCACTCTCATCAAACTAAACAAACAACTCAGAGAACAAATAAAGTCTACATAAGTCAAATTTGAGGTAAGTTTGGCCTCCCAGGCCAAGGACAACCACAAAGCATTATTTAGCTATGTCCACAACCTCAAAGGCAATACTCAATTGTGTGCAGAGCTCATTGTAAATGGAGCCACTTTACTGAGCCAGAAGACATAGTAAACTTCCTGGCTAATAAATTCAGCTCTGACTTTACTCCCGTCTCCCTCAGGAAATATCATCAAATATAACTCCCCCTACTATCGCTAGGGAACAGGTCCTTAATATTCTCTCTAAGACCAAGAAAACTGCATCAGTGGGCCCATACAATATCCCAGAATGCCTTCTAAATAGCATGAAAATGACCTATCAGGGCCTCTGGAATTACTATTTAACTATATCCTTCAAACAGGTTTCATGCATCATGAATGGAAAAAGGCAACAGTCATCCCTCTGCACAAAGGTGAGCCATCTACAGACCCTGGAAACTACAGACCCATAAGTCTCACTAGTCTTATGTGTAAAGCCATGGAAAGAATTATCATGGAGATGATCAATAGAGATATAGTAAACTTCCAGACACTGGACCCAACCCAGTTTGATTTTGTCAAGGGCAGATCATGGCTCCTCAACCTGGTGGACTTCTTTGAGAAGGTCACCAAAGCAATTGATGAGGGCAAAATTGTTCACACTGCCTACCTTGACCTGGCCAAGGCATTTGACACAATACCCCACTTGGGCACTTGTTGACAAACTCAGGATGTTGGGTACTATCCCGTTTGTCACCCAGTGGATAGCCAACTGACACAGACAGGAACCAGGAAGTTAGAATTGGGGAGTCCACCTCTACAAAGAGGCAAGTCACAAGTGGAGTCCTCAGGGATCAGTCCTTGGACCACTACTTTTTGGCATTTACTTCTCAGAAGTCAAAGCTAATGTTAGTGTTCTCTGGCTGACTAAATTTGCAGACGAATGAAATTAGGAGCTGTCATTGAATCTCACACTGACACAAATGTTCTCCAGAAGGAGCTGACACAGAAAAACAACTGGTGTCAGAGCCATGGACTAAAACTAAATGCCAAGAAATGCATAATAGTATCCTTTGGGAAGGTCATCCATCCCTGGTAACTATCATATTGACAACACACCCCTTAGAGTTGACCCAGTAGTCAGGGACTTAGGGACACACATAGATAGCAATCTAGCCTTTGACTATCATGTGTCTACAGTGGTGAGGAAATTGTTCTATATTGCACAACTTATAAACAAAGATATGGCATCTAAGTCCAAGAAAGTCATTGTTCCACTGTATTCTGCATTCATTAGACCTATCATTGAGTACAATGCCCCCTTTGGTATGTACCTAACCAGGCATATCCAAAAATTGGAATGTCAACAGAGGTTCCTCTCTAAAAGAGTACAGGGCATAAGTAAAATGTCTTAAGCAGACCACCTCAAGGGCCTAGCCCTGTATTCTGCCTACTACAGGTTTTGAGGGGAGATCTATGCCTGGCATATAGGGCATTGTCATACCCCACTCTGATAGACCTCCTGCATATCCAGAAAACAAACAACACCAGAATTACTTATTCTAAAGACTTAAACCTTGTCTGTGATATAAATAGGTCCTGCTGGAGAGAGAGGTATGTATCCCAGAGACTTCCGCATCTATGGAACAGGCTCCCCATCCATGTGAAGCAGAGTTCCTCCCTAACCCAATTCAAGTGCAACATAGACAATTGGATAGGAAACTGGAAATTCATCACTGGTGTGATGATATGGATGAAGGCTGCCAGGCTGCCAGCCTAGCCAGATAGAATTTTGTAGATAATTCTGTCATCTGTAAATATTAATGTAAACCACAGACTTGTTGTCTTAAATGGTAAAAACAGAGTTACATGTGGAAATGGAAAAAATATAACAACAGTGCACTCTGCTGGCAGAAAGCTGACCAAGTAAAGCATGTTGTGACCCTTTGATCTAAAGTCGGTTCCAGCCTGTCTAGATGAAGACATTCTATTGTTTTAACCAAGAGTTAAATTGCTAGATTTAAACATGCAAATGTGTTTTTATTGCTCTGCTTCCTGACCAGCTGCAAGATAACACAAGGAGATGTTAAGAATGTAAATGTAGTTTTTGTTAGCCTGGGAACCCAGGGAAGTGTGAAACATGATGTAATGGGAGCCAGGAATTAGATTTTAAAAATAGAATCAGAGAGCTTTAAGCATTTTTGTCTTGACTATCCAACTCATCAGCACTCTGCCTGTGTTCTATATGTAAGGTATCTTAGATTTGTATTTTCCAGTCAGGAACCAGAAAGTTTAGATTAAGTGTTTTTCTGTAATGTCAGAACTGTACTGCTGAATTATTTTAAGTATTTCTCTGTGATCTCTGAACTCTTGACTAGCACTGTGTAGTAAGAAGGTATTGTCTTGTGCTTTTATTAATTATTATTAAATATTTTAAAACCTTTCAACTGTGGCTGTTTTGTGTAGAGACAAGTTAAGCTGTTTAGAGTACCTGCATGCCTTTGGTAAAATTGTACAAAGCCACTCTAATAGCTTTAGTCCTGGGCTCCACTACCAATTGGATAATAATATTGCACAGTAATAATTGGACACCCTTTTAAGGGCCTTTGAGTAGCTGATAAATATTAGTGGATGGTGGCAGCTGGTACTACCGTATAGTCTGGGAAAAACGGGCTCAGCTGGAGAGCCTGTGCTAGCCTTCCACAGGAGTGTCTGTGTGGTTGTATAAACTTGTCTCAAAGTGTGTGTGTGTGTGTTTTAGCTACTTGGGCAGGGACACAATGCACTGATTGGACAGAGAGGGTGCTGGAGGTTTTAGCTTGCCCACTAGGCTGAGATCTGTAGCCTACAGCTGTGCCAGTGGGGAGTCCTATTGGGGACCTGGAGAGCAAGGGAGCAATCAGCCCCTAACTGACTGTGATCTCTGTGTGCTCTTAAGGGAAATTGCACTTTATTGTGTGTATCTGTTATCCTTTCCTGCTATATGAGATGCCCATCACTGGTGTTAGTGGTGAGGATTGAGGCTCCTTGATTGCTGGGACAGGGCATGGGCATCACAACTGGCTTCTTACCTGTGTCTCTAATGGACACAGATAACCTGTAAATTGTTTATCTCCCAAACCCCTGCTTACACTTTTCAAGGGTATCAGAACTTGTCAGAGATTTGGGATGCATGGCTAGGGTTAAAAAGGCCCTTGTGATTGTTAGCTTAGTAAACACCTATGAACCTATGGATAGCAATTAGTAAAATAGCTGAGGGATTTTATCTGAGGGGGGAAAAGGGCAAAACATAAGTAGGATAAGTTGATCATTCCAATAGAACAAGGTGGTTTGAGGTTATCTGATTTGAAGGGAGTATTTCAGAGTACCACAGTTAAGGCTCCTATACATAGCACATGCAGAAAGCTGTAATTCATAGTAGTAAGGGATGATGAAATGGAGAAGCTGAAAATATAAGGAGAGACTGGGTCTTTGGGTGCAGATCTTTAAGGAAAATAAAAATTATGATACAGAATATTATATTCATAAATTAGCAGAAAGTATTCCAAGAACTAAGCCAACATGGGAATGGAGAAAGGAGATTCTGCCAGTAAGGATGACTGCAATTAGGGATATAGGCAAGATGGGGCTGGAATTTACTGGAGAAATGTGGCAAAGGAACCAAAGTATTAGGAGCAAATAATTACACAGCGAAAGGCCAACAATTTGTTTGGAGTATAGGCAAAAAGAAAGAAATAGGGGAATCCTAAGTGAAAGACCATCATTGGTAGAGTATTTTGTAGAATCTAGAACAGAAGCTTCTGTTAGAAAGGAATAATTAGTAGTGGAGCATATAAAATATTTCATTAAAACTATAGGATTCAATCAGAGGAGGTTAAAAAGGATTGGGAAGAGAGCCTGGATAAACATATCACAAATAAACAATGGGAGGATATATTTATTGCTCCCAATTATGCAGCAATGGTTAGAAAATTTAGGATCTTTGCTTGACAATGTTTGCAGAGGTATTGTTATACCCCAAGCAGGCTCCAAAGAATTTTTCCTTGGGTAGATTGCAAATGATGGAAGTGTGATGCAGAACAAAGTGTTAATTAGGAACATATTTTTGGGAGTGTAATGAGTTGGCAGACTTTAAAAATTCCCTACAGACTACTTTATCGAAAACACTGAGTCAGCAAATTGGTGTAACAAAGGAAATTTTTTTTGAGTTACAGAACTGGAATTACCTAGACATAGTAAGGCCTTGCTGAGTTTAATTCTGGTGGCTGCCAAAAAGCAATTACTAGAAAATGGAAACTGAAGTATAAACCAGCTGTACTAGAAATAGTAAATATAGTAACAGAGGAAAGAATTGAAAGCAGGATCTTTAAAAGTGTAGGAGAAAATTACATAGAAAAATATGGGAATTGTGGGAATCTGGGATACCATTTAAAAAGTTATCCCAGCATTGGGCTGGTACTTGAGTGCTACACTTTGTGAACCACAGCTAGTTTTCTGGTTTTTTTTTTGACAAAATACTTTCTTTTTTTAAAACAAAAAAATACCTTTATTGAATTATCACTTATGACATAGGCAATCTTACATTTATATATACGATATGCATGAAAACAAACCATACTGACATATTTTCAATTGCAAACATTATACATCACATATAACCTTATGTGCAGTTATTGTCAGCCAAACATTAAATAGCTAATTCAATTCCTGTCTTCCCTTAAACCTCATTCTTCCTACAGAACATTATTCTGAATGCATTGTTCCCACAATTCCCATCGTTTTCTATGTGATTTGCTCCTACACTTTTAAAGATCCTGCTTCCAATTCTTTCCTCTGTTACTATATTTACTATTTCTAGTACAGTTGGTTTATACTTCGATTTCCATTTTCTAGTAATTGCTTTTTGGCAACCACCAGAATTAAACTCAGCAAGGCCTTACTGTGTCTAGGCAATTCCAGTTCTGTAACTCAAAAAAAATTTCCTTTGTTACACCAATTTGCTGACTCAGTGTTTTTTAGTAGTAGTCTGTGTAGATTTTTTTTTTTACTCATTACACTCCCAAAAATACTCCAAAATATCATCTTTGTTCTGTATTCACTTGTATCATTTTCCATCTTTTGCAATCTACCCAAAAAAAATTCTTTGGAGCCGTAACATGTATATAATATACAAAAAAAACAAATCAGCAAGAGCAGACATTTTAAAGATGGGGGATATTGAAGCTCATTTTGCTGCATGTTCTCTCACGGGTTTTCTGTGGTTTTGCAAGTCAGAGAAAAGGGAAGCTGTGAGCTGTTTTTTATTTATTTATTTATTTATTATGAGAACTCTTCCTTTTCTCTTGGTGTCTGCAAACACTGAAGGTAATATAGCAATCAGGGTGTAGAGGCTCAGCTCTTTTGTCATGGCTGTGCAGATGAGTAGAGTCCCATGCAAAAAGCAATATATTCTTTATTTGTATGATGTTATATCATTTAAGTTTGTGTAGTTGCTTTTTGATATGTCACTACAATGTTTTGGGACACAATATTTTTGGTGTTCGATTTATCATTATAGATCTAAATTCCTATCAAAGTTAAAACAAAGATAAAAAAATCAGTATCTAAAAATCACAAAGAAACAATGTTCCAGTACTTCTCCTTTTCAGTGTTTAGATGCTATTACAAGACTTCATATGGATCCTTTCTCATTAGTGTTCTCTGTAAATAGGCAATAGGCTTGGTAAAACTAATTCCATTGTCAAAGTAAAATAAATAAATAAATATACATAGCACTAGCTACTTTTAAAATCATATAGCTTTAAAACTAAAAAAAAAGTTATAAGGCAACTATCTTGTCATTCAGCATAAAAATAAAAGAATTTTTTTTTGCATTCATACATAATTTTTTAGTGTTTGTTAACTTGCAAGGACAGCCATAAAATGCAAAAAGTAGCATTTATTATTTAACAAATAGATGTAAATAAATTTAAAAAGAAATAAGGCATCAGGGTACTGTAAGTATAAGGATTTCACTTTGAAAATCCATGAAATAAGTGTTACTTCACTTATGCATAGCTTATACTTTTTTGTAAAAGGACAAAGCAGAACTTAATTTTTCTTAAATTTCATAAAAAAGTGCAAATAACTTTATAACAAAATGTGATACTGAAGTTACCATCACAATATCTATAACATAAGTGACATTTATTAAAATACCTCATTGCTGCTTTGCAATGAACAAACACAAGTCCCTTTTCTAAAGCAAACAAAGTAGCTTTAACAGAAATGGTTTGTGAGCAATACGTATGCAAACATTACTCACCAAACACATTTACAAAACAAGGGGCATTTCATTTACATATAACTTGATAATTTGTATTTGCCAAAATGAATTTTTCACTTTTTTTGTTTTTGGTTTTATATAATTTCACCATTATTATAGTTCCATATAGAAAGTGTGTGCCCAAGAATATAAATATATCTCATTCCTGCTATTTGACCTTGAGAGTACCCTCTTGGCTTCATTATTATTAAGCTCGCAAAACTGTATTCTGAATAAATATTTCTGCTATTCTTTTGAGTTCTATCACATAGATTTATACACAAGCCCATATTCCAAAATACTTGCTCTCAGTGTGAGAGCAGGTGTTTTGAGATGTCGTCCTGTAGTAAGCCTGTTTATACATGGGCCTTACATGGAAGTAAGTCACTTACACAGAGGGCACGTCTTTTGGAGTCAGGGCAGACTCACACTATGAGCTACTCTTTTGGAATCTGGTCAAGTGTTTCCACGTGTGATTTTGTGATACACAGGAAGTCTGTGTTGAGGGACAAATATCAGCAATAAAGGTTCTGATACAGCCTAGGTAATACTGTCACAAAGGCTGTAAAAGCACGTATGAACATTGTCCTAGGTTCAGATTGTAAGCAAACTAGTCCAGAGTACAAAACTAAAATAATTTTCATTTTTGAACAGCTCAGTAACAAAACTACAGCAATGATAAATAAATCAGCTTCGCCTGATAATGAAAAAGATGCTTTTATAGAACAGAATAAAAATAAAGTTCTAGGGAAAAATTCTGAGGTGTTGCTTTTAAAATCTTGCCATTTTGTCTTGTAGAAATTGGCAAAACAAGCTCGGGAATCTGGGTATTATTAGTGCTAATTTCTTGTACAAATTAGCATCATTTGGTACTAAGTATGAATGCAGGTACCCTGAAATGAATCATATACAGCAGTGAAATATACCTCATTAGTTTAAAATAAATCAAAACTGTTAAAATGTTGCACTAGATGATATGTATTCGGGTTATCAGTCAAGTACTGTTTACTACGAACGATTAAGATTGGTACCTCAGTCAGAAGATATGCTTCCTCTCTCTCTCTCTCTCTCTATATATATATATATATATATATATATATATATTTGGTTCTTGAACAGTGTAACAGACAATTCATTCATTAAGCTTTGTTTCTGAGTCTAATTTTCTGCCACTTGCCTAAACTCTTTTGCAGTGTGTTGATCAAAACGTGGTATTGTGCAGTGATCATAAGGTCAACCATAGTATCATGATACTAAGTCTCTCTTTTCATAAATTTTATATTTTAGCTATAACAGAGATTCATACGCACACACACTGCAAGCTGCTTCTAAATATATCAGCCTAAGAATGCAATGCTGACCACAAGAGTCACAAATATATGTCTCATTACTTTAGTCAAATGAAAATAAGATGACTACAGTAGCAGCAATGGGTCACTCTTCTTAAAAAAAAAAAAAACATTTTTTAGGACACACAATATATGAAATGTACATAAAGGTTGAATATGCTTATGATTCTTTTGTAGAAACAACTATTAATCATTATTACCTGGCTATTAGTATTCATTGAATAATGCAATAATTTTGTTTGCTTCATGTGTACTTTTTTACTTAGGAGTATAGACCCCCCCACTCAGTCATTCTGTGTAAGAAATCAGTCGGCGTATGCTTACTTTCTAAGATAATTAACATAAACATTGGGATATAACGTGGTGTAATGCAGTGTTTATAAAGCTGCATTATGCTCTACTTACAAATTTTCCTAGAAACTGTACTCAATAACTTTTTGATCAGCTAGGTTCACTAACTCACATTTTTATACTTATTTTATTATCAAACTGTGAATTCAGTGGGCATGGGGTTGTGGTGAGACTGAATATAAGCTCAGTAAGATTTGTGTGGCTCACAGACATCATAAACTAATGACAAATGCTATTAAAGGTATGAACTATGTTGTTGTTCTGTCCATAGTCCTTGGGGGCTGTAATGCTTTAACCTGTAACATATCTCAATGAGGTCTCAATATTCAAGATGAAAAAGAAGGAAATTAACTTCAAGAGTTCTGTCTTTCTAGTTGATGTTGGTGTCTCATACAGAAGCACTTTCTCCAGGCACTGAAAATCAGTACAGCATTAAACACTTTGGAGGAGTTTGAAAGAATTGATTCACTGCACCTCCAGGTTAGTGGACAAAAATCAAGTGTCAGATTACCCATTGCACTCCTCAAGAGTTTAGAGTCATACTCTGATAGCTTTGGGCTCAAGATGCAAACTGTTATCTCTTTAGCGATTGCTGGATACCCATATATCTGCACTGTTGTATTTCATTTTGACAAGCTAACTATTAACATGGCTTGTCTTTGTATTGCATCAGCTTCGTGTTCAGAAAAAAAGAAATTATTTTGAATCAATTCTTTTAAATATTGTTACTAGTTATTCTCCAGAGTGACATATCTTGGAGTGGAGAGCAGTGACACTGGTGTAGAAAAATTACAGTCCATCCTATCTTCGTCTGCATTAACCTGAGGCCTCCAAGCAGATGGCATAACATAAAAATGGTTGCTATCTGAGATTTTTTCGTAAACTAAGTCAGTGTCAAGTTTAGGCTCTTCTGTTTCAACATGATCAATGTTTGCTGACCCCTCTTCATCATAGTAACGCTGAAACCTAAAAGCACTTGACTTTAACTTCCATCCAATGATCAAAGCCAGAATAACTATTATAAGCACAGTAATAGAAATCCCGACAGTTAGAGCATAATGGTTGTGGGTGGGGTCAGAGTGTATAGCTTCTGTATTGCCAGGAATACCTGGGGTATGTTGTGTCATGCATTGCTTCTCAGAAGGAGCCAGACATTTAGATATGTATTTATTCTGAGGAATAAGACATACTTTGTAAGTTGATCCTGGATGCAGATTTTGAAGTATCACTTCAGACAAACCTCCAATCACTTGTAAAGTGTACTGGTGATCATCATTACTATAGCGAATTTCAAACTGGTCACCGTCTCCTGAGAATGACCAGCTAACAGTCAGTGATGTTTCTTGTATTTCTCTTGCACTGATGTTGTCAATATAGTCTGATAGGCAAGGGTCACTTTTGATGGGAATTTGGTTATAGTCCATTGACAGGTGCTTGCTTGTGGAAGCAGTTGTAGTAGCAGTTGTCCTTGGCGTGCTAGTGGTGATCTTGGTAGTTTGCAGCTGAGGTATTTTTGTTGTCACTGCGGACATAGCCAATGTAGCCTCTTCTTGAGCTAGTATGGTGGTTCCACTTAGCTCATAAGGTGGGCAGGTTAGATGTTGTATCTTAAAAGAAACAATAAGGAACATTAATGAAAAATCAAATGCAGCAATAAGCATTAATAATGTGAAATGATGACACCCATAGTATTCTAGTTCATATATCTCCACTTTTTACAAAATATAAACCTGGTTGACACAGGCCATTATATTTTTCAATCACATAAAGAATTATCATAGGAATGTCACATTTCAGCTTGATTACTTTGTATATTTACCATATATCCACTAAACACAGAAACAACTTCTATAGTTTACTTGTCTGACATAAGGCCATATTTGAGCCATGTTGTTGTCACCTGGACTAATACAATTGATATTTTTGTCTCCAGCTATTCCCTGTGAGATCTTTAAATCAAATACAAACTGTTTACTGTTCTTAGTCATAGGACCATAGGAGGTTACTAGCCTATCGACCCAGAGGTCATTTCAAGCCTAGCCGTTTCATGCCAATGTAATAGCATAGATACACTAGTCAGTACTCATAATTGTATTTATTAATGACTGCCATGTCTAGGAGGGTTGTGGGTCCTATACCTGGTAAGAATTTATGATGCCCCATCCCCTCTTCCTGGTTTCTTTTGAACAGTATCATAGAGGTGCTCTGCTTCACTCTACCTCGGTGAGACAAACAGCGAATAGTGGGTTTTATAATACCTTGAATATTATCTTGCAAATCCTTATGATGCTTTTTAGCACCACTTTTTCCAAGGCCCTTTTCCCCTTTACCATGACCAAACATGACTCCTTGAATTAAATACTAACACAACTGCCTCATACAGACTGGACATAAATGCTTGCTTTGGGAGTGGGAGATCCCGGTAATGTAAAATTGTTTTTTAAAATATTTTTGGTTTTCTGTACTGTACTGAAGCTCCAGGATGCCATATATTGAACACTTTATCTTTTTGTTCTCTTACGTATCAAACAGCTATGTATAACGTATGAATTTATCATCATACTGCAGTAACGGGTAGGTTTTTTGCCTTATCTACTCCTCATGCTACTCCCATTGGCATTTAAACATCAGTGTTGGAAGGGCATGCATTTACCTTGCATGCACCACATTAAAGACATCATGGTAGAGTGCCAGAATTCAGATGTAGTTAGTTCATTCCTGACATCCCTCGGTCACTGTAACAATGTGTTCCATCTCCCTGACAAAAAAAATGTCACTAGCACCTGAGTGGCTAACTAAACCTGGGTCAGCAGAGGTGTGGGCAGATACCCTGCTGATTTCCTTCAAGTCAGCATCCTATATTACTTTACTCTGTGGGCTCTCTGACAGAATGGATGCATGTCTGAAAAAGAATATATTGGAAAATGCTTGACTACCATGCATAACTTCAACAACTTGTACAGTGGGAAGAATAGAAGTGAGCATTGGGGTAGGAGAAACTTTGTATGATTTAATGCCAGTACCATGGATTTTTAGGCATTCCACAACATGCTTTTTAGACTCTTGAATGACTGCTGTCAAATAACGGATGTGACTATCTGAACTTGAAATGCAATTACATATTGTGTAATAGGTTCTTAGGTGTGTACTGGGTTAACAACCACAAGGGCCCTTTGAAGCCTAGCTATGCATCCCAAATCTCTGACAAGTTCTAGTACCCTTGATAAGTGTAAGCAGGGGGTTGGGAGGTAAAATATTTACAAGCAAGGGCCTGGAAGATGAACCATTTACAGGCTGCCTGTGTCCATTAGAGACATAGGTGCCAAACCAGGGATGAATTTCCTGTTCCCCATCCAGTTATCCAAGTTACACTTGAATTGGGTTAGAGAGGAACTCTGCTTCACATGGATGGGGAGCCTGTACCAGAGACAGGGTAGTCTTTGGGATATATACCAGTCTCTCCAGCAGATCCTATTTATATCACAGGCAAGGTTTAAGTTCTTTAGAATGGGTAATTCTGGTGCTGTTTGTTTTACGACTATGCAGGAGGTCCAATAGGAGTGGGGTCTGACATTGTATGCCAGGCATAGATCTCCTCTCAACAGTCTGTTGGAAACAAAATATAGGGATAGGGCCTTGAGGCAGTCTGAGTAGGACATGTTAGTCAGGAACCTCTGTGGGCTTTCCAATTGTTGGATATGCCTGGTTAGATACATACCAAAAGGGGTATTGTATTCAGTGATAGGTCTGATGAATGCTGAATACAGTGGAACAATGACTTCTTTGACACTAGATGACATACCTTTGTTTAGAAGCTGCACAATATGGAATGATTTCCTTACTACTGTAAACACGTGATGGTTAAAGTCTAGATTACTGCCTACGTTTCCCCAATTCCTTGACTACTGAGTCAACTCTAATGGATGGGTTGTCAATATGTTAGTTACCACAGGTGGATGACTTCTCGAATGATACTATTATGAATTTCTTGGCATTTAGTTTTAGTCCATGGCTCTGGCACTAGTTATTTGTCTGTGTCAGCCCTTCCTGGAGAACATTTGTCTCAGTGGGCAATTCACTGACAGCTCCTAATTTGCAGTTGTCTGCAAGTTTAGTCAGCCAGAGGCCACTGACTTCAGAGAAGTAATTGCCAAAAAGGATGAGTCCCAGGACCAATCCAGGAGGGACTGTGCTTGTGACTGGCCTCATTGTAGAGGTGGACGCCCCAGCTTTACCTTGCTGGGTCCTCTCTGTGACCCAGCTGTCTATCCACTGGGTGATATAAGGGTTTGTACCTAGCCTGTTAAGTTTGTCATCAATGCCGAAGCGGGGGCCAGGTCAAGGTAGGCAGTGTGAATCATTTGCCCTCATCCATTGCTTTAGTGCCCTTCTCAAAGAAGTCCACCAGGTTGAGTAGGCATGACCTGCCCTTGAGAAAACCAAATTGGGTTGGGTTCAGAGTCTGGAGGTTTCCTATGCCATTAATTATTTCTATGATAATTATTTCCATGACTGTGCATATGAGATCAGTGAGACTTATGGGTCTGTAGTTTCCAGGGTTTGTAGACAGCCCACCTTTGTGCAGACGGGTGACTGTTACTATTCTCCATTCATGAGGCACGAAGCCTGTTTGGAGGCTACAGTTAAACATCAATTCCAGAGGGCCTGTTAAAGATTTCAGAGATACAGCAGCTCTGATTTCTGTTCCCCAGTTCAGATTTTAAGCATGTAGCTTTGTCCCCATCACAGCACAGTTTGACCTTTTGTAGTACTACTTATTCCTGAATGTCTGTTTTTAAAAGTATGTATTATGATTGTTTGGTCACACTGTATTGTTTAAATACTGGGATGCTTCATTAAAGAAGAATTACATCATGACTTACACTCACAGACAAAGTTAAGTGAATGACAACTGCCAGCTGTTCCCCACATGTTCAGGGCCTCATTAGTGGGTGTATACCTCCTGCAGTCTAATCAGAATGCCACCATTAGTAGGCCATCATTCTTTAACTAGAGCCTTTCAAACTGCCTCATAATTTAAAGTTTGCACAATTGTTGCCCAAACCTAAACTGAAAAATGGAGTCCTTAGTCTTCATTCCTTCTAAAGTCTGTATGTTTTCTGCATGCTCTAGGAACTGGTTCAGATTTTGCAAAACTGTTTTTTCATACCCTTACAGAAATGGAATCCTGTTTTAGCACTCCTGTCCTGTAATCAGAGATTTCAATACATGGCAGAATGCATAATAAACATTATAAATGCTTAAGCTCCATTTCTGTTTTAGGGAATACCTGCACTCTGGTTTAAAGAACTGGAGACTGTAATGAAAGCTAGTAAAAAATACAAAACAATGGATAAAGATCTCTCAAAAGACAGAATAAAATGTTTTACAAGGCAATTTTTGTGGCGCTTTAATGCAGATTCTTCCAGTAGAACTATGAGTTGTTTTGGACTGCCGTATGTGATGCTCTGAGGGCCTCTTTTTGGTATATTCCTTCTTACATGATCTTGGGAAATCTAGCTATTGGTAAGTCTTCCAGTTTTGCCAACAATTTTAATGCATTTTCATTCCTTTACCTGACAGCTTTATTTTGATGTCCCCAGTTGTGTCCTTCATGAGAAAACCAAGATAATGTTAGTGAGTCCAATAAATTTCTGCTGAACCTGTACATATTGGAAACCCATACCCTTGATTATGTGGTCTGCTTAGTGTATAAGTATATTTTTCAGTATAGGTTTCTTCCATAGTCTCTGGAAAGTTGTTGCATGAGGTCTGCTGCAAAAATAAGCTCACAGAAGGATGATAATGAGCTTCCTGTTTCTTCTATGTTATACAGGTGCTTGTCAGGATCACGTTTGACAGAACTATGAATTTCCATAATGGTACTATCTTTCTGTTCTTTTGTCAGCATGGATTTAGACTGGAATACAGTACTCAAACTGCTTTCATAAGCATCTCCAGTGATATTGTACAACTATGGGAAGCAGGCATTATTTGTGTACCATGCCATCTTAGTAAGACTTACCAAAGTCTTCAGCATAGTTGACTGCTTCCATTTGTGATGCATTTTCTATTGTGTCTGACCTATGTATCAGAGGTGGCTTTTCGACTGCCTGTCATTTTGCTAAGAAGTGTTTGCATGTTAAGGTTTAGCCATTTGTCTCACTGTCACTGATATCTGAGTCCTTTAAAACTCTTTGTGAAGCTGAACTTCTTATTACAAATCTTCTCAATGACTACAGTATGACTTGAACTGCACACTGAGATGGTGATACATGAGTGATTGTATTAGACAGGACCTGACAACACTACTCTTACTCAGCTACATCAAGCTGACTTTCCTGAGTTTAGTTTATCTAAAATGGGCTGATACTGAAGACAAAAAATTACTGAGTAACAAAGTAAATTAAAACAGGCATATAATATTCTATAGCAAATCTGTCACATACCTTCCACCTTCCATTTCTATTTTATTCAAAGATGTCTCTTAGTAAATAAACTCATTTAAATATCTGGATTTGCCTGCAAGATCCAAATAACTCATAACATTGCCTATGACCTTAAAATAAATAAAGTATGTTTGTTAGAAAACAGACATTCATCATTAGATCACAGTTGCTGTAGCCTAAGTGGTGTGGGTTATATCCTGTCACTGACATGATAACTGTCCAAAATTCAAAACTTCAGGGCACCTTCTACCCACCCTAACTGCTGAAGGTCTCAATGAGAGCTGTATAAGTCAGTGGTCAGAGTGCCAAACCTTCAGAACATTCTTGCCATTCAAATGCACTCTTCCTGTGTGCTTTGAATGGTCTGTCGACATTCACTTTATCAAGGCTGGGCAGATAAATATGCTTTTGGGGAAAACCTTCCACTTTACCATTTTTTTCTCCAGAAAAATTTTTATTTTTTTTTTCACAGAAAACTCATTTTGACTAGGATATGCTTTTAATGGTTGTCACTAAAACATTTCTTAAAAAAAAAAAAAAAAATAACCTTTTGTTAAGTTAGACTTTGGGGGAAACTGTTTTAAAACATTTTTTCTAGAAAAGTTTTACATTTTGTGTGGAAAAGTAGATATAGGGACTTTTTTAACAAGAAACATTTTTATTAAATCATCACTTACGACATAGGCAATCATACATTTATATAGGGTCTTATACTAGTATTGGGGGTTGTCACAGAAATATTTACTTCAAAATTGTATTTTTCCTGTCAAAACTAGTTTACTGACTTTTTCAGGTTCTTCAACTTGCTTTTCAGGCACTCCATTCAGCAAACCATGGACTAGGCTTTAGGCTCTGCAGTTCTCCTGCTCCCCCCAATTCACAAGAAAAAGAAAAATTTCATGAGAACCTTTGGTAATCAGACTGGTTTCCTCAAGCCACTGATAAGTGACTGCTGTGGATAAATCAGGTACCTCGGACCACACATCATCTTCACTTGATGCCACTGGTGTTGCTTCTTAAGAGGCTACTAATGACCAGGAGCTAGTCACATCCTTCTTAGCTCTGGGAGTGCCCTTATTGGGCAAGGGAGAACTACAGTTGTCAGTCTTGGATGAGGGAGCTGATCATGTTTTACCAGTAAGCTGACCAAAGGAGCCTGATTCCCAGGGAAGATTCCTTTCTATGGGGGGGGGGTTCTCCTTGAAAGAGAAAATAAAAAGTTAGACATATTTACTCTCCTGTTTCACAACTGAGGGACAGGGAAGACTGGCTGGGTTTTGCTAAGGGCTTATTTTAAGCCTTTAATTACTTACGTTCTTATCTCTTTCTGAATTTGAAAAGAAATGTATTTTTTTCTCTCTGTCTGACACTGATTCCCAGTCATAATGGCATGAATTTGAATAAGAATTTAATTTTCTAGAGCCGATGCCACAGAAAAGGAAATCTAATTCTGAAAAAAAGGTTTTCTTCAGATACACCCCCCAGGAGTTATCTGTTCTTGAAACTATAACCAGAATGCAAGAATTATTTCCGTGGGAACAGTGTGAAATTCTAATAGCACAGCAAAGTATTATGATTTGTTACAGTTGGATTTTCCTCAGCCTGCAGCTGTTCATTCCATAGTGCCAGCTTTAAAGGATATTTTCTTAACAACTTGCAGCATGCTTGATAGTCAACCCCCTGCCCTTAAAAGGTCTGATAGGCTGGGCTTCATAAGGTACCTCAATCCAGCAAATATGTACTTTCTAATCTCAAAGCAGAACCAGCAGTTATTTTTTGGGCTAAACCATCTGGGACCAAATATCTGGTGAATGTTAACCCCATCTTCTCCGATAAAGATGGGAACACTTTTGATAGATTTGGGAAGAAAATATATTCTTCTTTTATTTTAACCTTCAGAATTACGAATCATCAAGCTCATATGTCAAAATACCTGATTTCTTCTATTGAAAATATGAGAAAGTTAACAGCTAATCTCCCTTCTTCAGAGATCAAAACTTCTCTGAGGTCTTTAATAGTTGCTGTTTTTGAGTAAAATATGAGAAAGTTAGCAGCTAGTCTTTGAAGTGTTGTTATGACTCTTCCGATGCTGTATCCAGAACAGCTGCTACTGCTTCAGTTATGAGAAGACTTGCTTGACTGCATTCACAACAGTTACCTGAGGATTTTAGGTGTCTGAGCTTTTAAATTCTCCCCTACATATAGATGTACTGTTTGGTCCCTATTCTATGGAGGTTCTTAAAAGATGTGATGAAAGAGGAAATTAATTCAGGGAGGTGCACAAATTTTTCAACCATCCTTCTCAAAATTTAAAAAGTCTTTTCCTCACAATAGTAGTTCATTTTATAGGAAACAAAAATCAGCAGGATGCAGGTAAACAGAATTTCAATAAGCGATCAAAAGGAGGCGCAAAAGACAAAGGAAGAACCTCCAAGACAGAGCTGGATCCAGCACTAGGTGACCAAGGCAGTTTGCTAGGGCCCACTGGCTGGGAGGCCCCCCCCCCGCTGGCCAGGGGATTCATTTTTTAATTTAAAAAAAAAATGTATTTTTTTAAGAGAGGAATTCTTTTAGAATGCCCTTTGTGTCTGATCGCACACACCTGTTATGTCTGTGTGACCTGCTGATGTCTTTGTCTCCCATCTGTGCTGAATTTGAATACAAGAAGACATTTGGACTGCGGACCACAGACAGACAAGTAAGAGGTGTGTGTGTGTGTGTGTGTGTGTGTGTGTGTGTGTGTGTGTGTGTGTGCGTGCATGCATGCGTGTGTGTGCGTGTGCATTTGTGAGTGTGCAAGCAAGCTTAGAATTTGAATACCAGAGGACTTTTGGACTGCAAACCACAAACGGACAAATAAGAGGTAGGTGTGTGTGCAAGAGGTAGGTAAGTAAAGGTGTGTGAGTGTGTAAGAGGTAGATAGGTAGAGGTGTGGGTGCATAAGAGGTAGATAGGTAGGTATGCGTGTATATAATAAGTAGATAGGTGTGTGTGTGTAAGTAATAGGTAGGTAGGTGTGTATCTGTGTGTGTGTGTGTGTGTGTGTGTGTATGTATATATATATGTGTATGTGTACATGTGTGTGAGGTAGGTAGCATGCCTCTCAACTGTCCATATTTTTGCAGAATGTCCAGATTTTTGCCTCATAATTTTGGTCTGTTCCTCATAAAATTTGTAATTTTTTTGGAAAATCGTCGAGGATTGAAGTTACTAAATAATGACAGACATTTGAGTTTCAGACTTCATATCTTTAGTAAAATGCATACTAACACAAATCCTGTTATTCTAGCAACTTACTTCATAAGAACAATATTTAAAATCTGTCCCTATTTCTGGGTCTTTGTCCCCCATAATTTTAGGTTTTGTCCAAATTTCTTGCATTGAGAGGTTGAGAGGTATGGTAGGTGTGTGTGTGTGAGTTAAATGCCCTAGTTAGGGATAGCAGGTGGTCAGTTACTTGCTTAGGCTTAAACCCTTTACCTTAGTTACAGGAAACAGCCAGAATCCTGTACTCTAACTACAGAACTGCATTTTTTTTAAGGAACTGAGTTTCAGGTGCATTTTTCAGGGAATTGAGGTTCATGTGCATTTTTCAGGTTATTGAGTTTCAAGTGCATTTTCAAGGAATTGTGAGCTTCAAGGGAAGAGCATATTACTGCTGTTCATGCTGTCTATTTGCAATTTGCAACTGTTTTGTTTAGAAAATGCTATCACTATTATGCTATAGAATTGAAAAGCATTGTTAGCAGCACAGCAGATAGCATACTTGCTTTTTATGTAGAAGCCTGTGGGTTCTATTCCACAGCATGTAGGTAGATTGCTAATACTGTCTTGTAATTTAAGGATGTAGGGTGCTGCAGTCCTGAGTATGTCCTCTATTGGATGAGATGAGCAATAACTATGAACCTGTTATCAGTTTGCCTTCCATTCCCTATTGCAATATTACCAGCTTACCATTTTTTAATGCATCATGGACAATTTATTCCTCAAGGGCAGCAGGCACTAAATTTGTAGATTGTTTGTGTCTTTCAGCATTTCCTGGTTAGGGGTCGCCACAGCGGAACTCCAGTCCGCTAATGATTGGCAGTAGATTTTTACATGCCGAGTTGCCGGCCCTGACGCACAACCTTCAACGAAGGTGCACCCATTCATGCATGTCTCCACACAGAAGACACTCTAGCTGAGAATCGAACAGGACAACATCTTACTTTGAACAGGCCAATGAAACACTAAAATATAAAGAAGCAACCTCTTAATTAGTTACAGAACTCTTCATTGTGGAGTTATTCAGACGGCTTTTACTTCTGCAGCGATTGTGCAAATTAACTCATATTGGTGGATTGTAATGATAGAAGTTTGAGTGGCCTTTTATGGTTGAAATGTTCTGAAGTGGGCAGTTTTGTCATTATTGGTTCACACATTTTGCTTCATTACTTACTGGAAAAATGTTCAAAACTATAAATTTAAAACACGCTCTAACAACTCGTGCTGTATTATACAAGGAATAAAATTTAATACAATCAGGAAGGTGAATCAAAGAACTCTTGTATGTTTGTATGGTCCTAAAAATTTGTGCAAGTGGCCTGTGATCTAAAACAGCCCAAAGGTAAACTTTATCCACCATTGACCAGTTGCATTTTCTTTAAATGTGGCTTTCATTGCCTTTTCAATGAATGGGTTTCAAGGGCAGAGAAGTTTTAATGCCAAGTCTGTTTTCGTTGTGAGACTGTATTACTTTGTTTAGCAAATGTCTATCAGTGTTTATGCTATAAAATTTGAAATACAAATTTTAAATTAAATCCAAATATCTGTAATCACTGTAGAAGTAAAGCAGAAAACAGTATGCACACAGAGGTATGAGAAATGTTTATGGTAACTGGGTAGAAATAGCAAAGTAATGGGACACTGGAATGGCTGCCTGGGAGCGGACTGTGTATGGGGGACCCTGATCCATTACCCTGCCTAGGGTCCCATTTGACCATGATCTGACTCTGCTCCCAGAGTTGAAGACTGTCCAAAAGGTCAGAATGATTGTATGTTCTAAATGAGCCACCCGCCAGCAAACCATTAACTCTTTCCCTTTCTTCAGGTCTTCATTTTTTCTTAGTGCTGTTAGATAACTTAAGGCAAATTGGTTTTGACAGTTATACAGAAAGACTACAGCTGGCAGTGGCGCTTCCTTCATTCTCTTCAGGGGATTCCTCTTCATCCCACAAACCAAACTTTATTTCTTCCACTTCTGTAGCAAATGCTTTCTTTAGGGATTATAGAGCTAGTTCCTTTAGAATATACAGGGAAAAGGTTTTAGTTAGGAATCTTTCCTATTCCTAAGAAAGAAGAAACTCGAAGACCAGTCCTAGACCATTCATTTCTAAATATTTACATCAAAGTTCTGAATGCTTTCCCTTCAAGCTCTGTTAACATTCATTCTGCATCTCAGTTTTTTGGTAACTCAATTTAAAAAAATGCTTATTATCACATTCCAGTTCTAAAAGACTTCAGACTTTTTTTAATATTTTTTTGTCTGGGTTACATTTTAAGTTCACTGTTTTAACATTTGGATATAGCTGCAAGTGTAGTTACAAAGTGAATGACACTGGTTATAGCTCATTGTAGGTTAAAAAGCATTCACATTTTTCATACTTGAATGATTGTCTTTTATTTGCACACTCTTCCAAAATGTGAGTAAAAGATCTTCTCATTATGGGTCTTTCAACTGAATTTACAAAAATCTTCTTTCAAAGGATAGTGTTTCTGGACACCTCTCATGGCGGTCTTTCTTCCTCAGGACAATAATGGCCTGTGCAAGGAACAGCTTCTAAATTTCTCAACCCAGTCTCTGACCTCAGTCAGGGGATATCTTAGGATTCTAGGTTTCAAGGCATCTGCTATTCTGATGATTCCTCTAGCCAGACTACATTTTGGGAAAAAATCAATGGTTTCTCAAACCTGTTTGAACCAACACCAAAATCCACTGTCTTTTCAGATTCCAGTATTGGATTGACAAAAAGGAACTATTTTGGTGGGTGGACCAAGCTGTTTCCGGGGGGCTGGGGGGTGGGAGGGTGGTGGGACGAACGTTCAGTGTCTTTGAACCAACCAAGACAGACTGAAACACATAAATGTCAAACAGATGCTGACGATAATAAATGATCCCAAATCTCTAAATCATCTTTGGTCTTAGGACCTCTACCATTAATCCCAGACAACAACTTATGATGTGATACATAAACAAATTGAGGAACTAAATTTTACCCACGTTGCAGAATTGATAGCCTAGTAACTGGCATCTCAATTCAGTCTTTCCATTCAGGCTTCCTACATTCCATCAGACCAAAACACTGCAGACAAGCTGTACAGGACAAGGTCAGACCTTCACAAATGGAAATTGAAACCTGGAGGACTTCCAGGAATTGATCAGACAGGAGGAGCTCCTCAAATAGATCTCTTTGCCTCCATTCACAGCAGACAGTTAAAGAAATTCTGCTCCAAGGGTATTGGCAAGTGGGCTCAGAAGACAGATGCCTTTTCAGTCCCATGGACAGAAATGTTCCTATATGCGTTTCCACTCATTTCTTGGGTCATTCATAAGATTCAGAAGGACTGCCCAATATGGTGACTCCCTTTTCTTGAGTCATTCATAAGATTCAGAAGGACTGCCCGATATGGTGACTCCCTTTGACCCAAGCAACAGCGGTTCTCCCTTAATTTCAAAATGATCAAGAGCAATTACCACAGACTTTGTCAGAGATGGGTTTTACCCACATAAGACTGGGACTATTTGATGCACTTCAACCTGAATCTTCTTCATTTGACTGCCTGAATGATAGTTTTAATATATTTTAGGTACATGTTTTCTAAGGACATGCAGCAAGTATTAAAGGAGGATAAGAAACATGCTACTAGAAAAAACATATATGGGTAAGTGGAAAAGATTTTCTAGCTGGTACCAAATTAAGAACCAAGACAGTTTTAATGCCAAGATGCCTCTGGTTCTTCAATACTTGTGTGAGTTATCTCCTGACCTTTCTTACTCTTCTATCAAGATTCAATTCTCAGACATTTCTGTTTGTCTGCTTATGCTTCCCCCCTTTCTACTCAGCCTCAGGTCAAACAGTTTTTGAAGGTTGGTTTGCATATCTGCCCACCTAGAAGACAGTTGGCTGGTTTTTGGGATCTCAGTTCTGTTCTAGAGAAGTTTACTCTTTTCTCTAGGCATCATGCTGAATGAAGGTTCTTGACTTGGAAAACAGTGTTGCTCATTGACATCTGCAAGAAGAGTATCTGAGTTACAAACCTTTATTGTGAATCAATCCTATCTCATTTTTCATAAGGATAGGGTATGTCTCTAAACAAATCTTTCATTTATGCCTAAAGTGGTTTTGGAGTCTACTTTGAATCAAACTATTTAACTCTCTGTCTTTTTTCCTAGATCAAGAAAATAGTCTGGAAAGGACTCTGCACACTATGGATATCCACAAACAACTCTGGTATTATATTGAACTAAATCCTTCAGGATTACTGATCCACTATTGTTTTTTCCTATGAAGGTAAGAAAAATGGATAATAAGTGTCAAAACAGACATTTCCCACATTATTGTTTTCTGTTTATTATTCTTACCACGACAAGTCACTTGCAGGTAATGACAGACCCCAATACATAAGAGCTGACAGACCCCAATAAGCACTGTTACTGTTATCCAGCATTCAAGAATTTCTATAGACTGTTTTTATTTATCAACACTGTTATTGGAGACAGCATTCAGATATTGTTAACATCTAATAAAGCATTCTTAACCAAACTACAGTGTGTGTGTAGAATTCATTCTGAAAAGTACAAAAAGACTTGGCCCATAAAGGAGAGACTTGTACCTGCTAAACACAAGTTTGGGTTAATTAACAGATAAAGACATTCATTCCAGTCCCATTTCAGTTAATTCTAGTATACTACAATATTATAGCAATAACCCACACCTGGGTGTGGGTAATGCTGGATTTACCCACGGTTGGTGTGGTTTGGTCATGAGGTCGAAGCCTGAGTGGCCAACCAAAGGCAACCGTGGGTAAATCCAGCATTACCCACACCCAGAAGTGGGTTATTGTTATTATACAATGACATTATTTAAGAAAAAAAATAATTACTTTTCTTAAATAATGGCATTGTATAATGCCTCCTTGCTGCCCTTCCGCAGCTGTCTGGTATTCTGCGGCAGTTCTGATGTACTGTGCATGCGTATGCTTACGCAGTACATCAGAGCTGTGGGCAAAAGCAACAAAGAAAGCAAGATCTTCGTTGCTTTTTACAAGCTGTCTCGCTATGTTAAAGGAGTTTAACATAGCGAGACAGCTTTAAAAAAAGCAACAGAGATTTTAAAGCTGTCTCGCTATGTTAAACCCATTTAACATAGCAAGACAGTTTTGAAAAATGCAACGGAGAAAGCAAGATCTCCGTTGCTTTTTACAAAGTGTCTCGTTATGTTAAAGGAGTTTAACATAGCAAGACAGCTTTAAAAAAAGTAACAGAGAATCTCCTTTGCTTTTTTTAAAGCTGACTCGCTATGTTAAACCCATTTAACATAGCGAGACACCTTTAAAAAAAGCAACGGAAATAGGAAGATCTCCGTTACTTTTTTTAAAGCTGTCTCGCTATGTTAAACTCATTTAACATAGCAAGACAGTCTGTAAAAAGCAATGGAGATCTTGTGTTCTCCGTTGCTTTAAAAAAATTGTTATACTAATGGAAAAAGTCCGGGCGACCGGACCTTTTTCCATTAGTATAACTCTGATTTACAACGTGCATGCTGACCAATCAGCGTGCACGTTTTAGAATATTAATGGGAGGGTCGTTGTATAATATCAGTTCTTACACATTCCCTGGTCATCGCAGGAGAGTCAAAAATGGTGGTTCAAGACATTTCATTATTTGGACCTATGTCCCCTGCAAATGCTGGGTATGTATGAGAAACGGGCATTCAATGGAATGTCCATGCTGGCCATACTTTATTTCTGAAAGGATATTGCTAGCAACCAGCTCTGCCCACCTTTTCTTGAAGAACAGGGGTGGTTTCCATGGTCTGCACTACAAAGAAATCACACTGTCCTTTGCGTTCCTGAGTGCTCGCACACCTCCTCTCCAGGAATGGCAAGTAGGTCAAGTTCCTTCATTACTTTCTTCCCCTGCCTGATTACTCCAGTGCCAGTGTCACTAATCAAACCCCAGTCATGTGTGTCATAGTCAGGGTTCTGTCCGTGTTCATCATGGAGCCAGGCAGCCAATGACATTATATCAAATTCCTGGGTGGCTATGTCTACTGCCAAAAGAGATCATGTTTATTTAAATTGATGTAGGTTGTTGATGTACAGTTTTCTGTTACTATTCATGTAACTTGAGCTGAGCTTGCAATTGGCCAGTTGTGATTATTGTTCTACCCCAGTAAACAAATAAAATAAAATAAATATACAGACGTCTAACACAGCTGTAACAGACAGAGTTGGGGCTATCAAGATAAACTCAGATTCTGCTTCTTGCAAATTGAGAGGAAGGGTGCAGAGACTCTTAACTCTTAAGCAAGAAGCTGCCAAAGATCTAGTCATAGCTTATAAACTGGACTAGGATGACTAAGCTAGTTGCTTTTTGGAAGAAGTGCAACTTGATGAAATCCTAATTGAAGTAAATCTTTGCTGCACTGGACAGCTTGGGGCACAGACGTCAGATTATGCTAACCTGAAATCTAAACTGAGCAATGAAAAACACAATAAAAAGTTAAGATTGATGATCATTAATTTGTGCTACCTAGGAATTAGAGAGATATTAAGCAGCTCAAGGCAAGCTGATGTTGAACATTCATTATGGAAGGAGCAAGGAGAAATAAATGACCTGCAGGGGCTGAAGACTACAACACAGGATTTAAACTGAAAATAGAGGTGTGCAAAAAGAGAATAAACTTTTTTGCTTGAAGACTGTGCCTTCCATTTGTGGTTCCATTACATTTTGTTTGGACTTGCAGTGGCTGTTTGGTTTAGACTGAAAATACTTGGGGCATGTAGGATGAAAATAATACTTAAAATGAGGCCCGATGTACAAGAGCCACTATCACTGGTGAAAACCAAAAAATAAGCTGAAATAAAAGGGAAAATACAATGTGGTATATCATGAAAGAGGAAATCTTATGCTGTCCAAAATAGCAGACTGTGATTGTGCAAGTAAAAGATCAGGTAGAAGGGGTCTTGAGGTGAATGTACATAATGAAGACATTTCATAGTATTTGTTTTCTGAAGTGAACAAGGAACTGTGCCTCAGTGGCACAAAAACTTGCTTTGGTAGAAAATACAGTATAATGTAATATCACAGTATGTGCCGACTTTTTTTCAAGACAATAAATGCAAAGTTAAACTTCCAATGCTAATGATAAAATATTGAAACAATCAACATATACAAAATGTAAGAATTTACTAATTGTTAAAAATAGCAAGCTACATACATTGACTTTAGGTGCAGCACACAGCAGTATGTTGTTTTTTTTTTAACTATCTTAACTGTTATCTATTGCATTCATATAAGGAATCAGTGTGCAGTTGATAATGGAACACATTTATTTATTGCTTTTGTTTACCAGAAAGTCCAAAGGGGCACAGGTCCCATTTTCAGCAGTGGCCTGGAGAGAAATGCTCCATTTTACAGAATGATTAGAAGGCAATTATACAAGATTTACAGCATAAATATCCATACACATGTAAAATAGTAATGATATGACAGTTAAAACAAGAATACAGTAAAATATAAGCTAATATTAAACTATTAGACTCTAGTTATTTTCAGAGGAAATCAGCTGAAAATAGGTTTTAAGTAGGAGAGGGTATGGTAATAATAATATGAAGATAGTTGCAAATTATGAAGGAGTACTGAGGATGTCTAGGTAATCCAGAGATAGAAATAGAAGTGAGGAGGAGTACGTGATAGTTGGATAGTTATACATTGTGAAGAAGTAGTTGTATTTTGGTCAGTTACATAAAAGAGTGATGAGAGCTTGTATGGGCTTGGGGATTAGCCAGTAGCATCACATATACAGAGCTAGTAACCAAGTAGGACTTTAGCTGAGTTTTAAATGATTATAGGGAATTCTAGAATTTAGCAAGGTGGTGGGAACATAGTGATTTGCCAGCAAAATTGTTGGGTTTGGCTACGTGTTATAAGTATTTGTCCAATGAACGTAGTGGCCTGGAAGGATTATATATTTGTATGAGTGTGGATATGGATGGACAGTTGGTAGATTGATATACAATGTTATACATTTGTGGAAGTTGTGAGTAGGTTAGATAATGTGGGAATTCCAGACACTGTAATTCCCTTAGGGTGGTTCAGTGATGATTTGTATTTGAATGGCTGGCGGTAAATTGTGCTGCTTTGCTGTAACATGCTTAAGTTTATTTAGCAAGGTCACTTGGATATTGTTAAGGATGGGTGCAGAATATGTTAGAGTAGGCAAGAGGAGAGAGGAGGCAATGTGTTTCTTGTAGTATCTGAAAGGAAGGGTTTGGCTGTACAGAGAGGTTGTAGTTTTTGTCGTAATCTCTTTCTCTGTATTTTGGAGGTAGTTTTAGGTTCTCATCTGCACAGATGCCTGGAAATTTAGTACGTGTAACAAGCTCGATTTTTATTTTGTTGAATGAGGTAAATGAGAAGAAAGTATTGTTGATTGCAAGATGTTTTGGAGTAAAAAGGATTAGTTTGGATTTTATTTGGTTTTAGAAATAGCTGATGTCATCCAGATTTCTGTAGAGGACAAGGACTCCCGGGTAAGCTATTGTAGTTTATTTGTTTCTTTTCTGATAACGCAGCAGACTCCACAGTTATCTTTGTCTTCTAGGGATGCAGTTTTACAGACTTTATGCAGGTGATTGATGAAGATGTTAAAGAGAATATGTCCCGAGACTGACCCTTATGGTACACTGACTGGGACAGGGAGGAATGATGAGATGTTATTTTGTCATTTCACAGCTTGAGTTCTATTTTGGAGATAGCTGTAGAACCATGATATAACAGTGAGGTTGAGTCCTAAGTTACTGTGTAGGAGAATGAGGTGAAAGACTATGTCAAAGTATTTTGGATAAGTCAAGGAAGAGAGCAGACACTCGGTTTCCGCCATTCCTATTTGTGTTTACTGTGTTGGTGAAACTAGGTTAGGTGGTAGAGGTACTGTGTGTGGGGGGTTGGGGTGGGGCAGGCAGAAGCCTTGCTGAGATAAAGGATTTTTTTGTGTGAGTTAATGTAAGAGTTGTGGTTGAATACATTTCTTGAGTGTTTTTGATGATGGGGTTGAGGATGGCAATGGGCCTGTAGTTTGAGAGTTTAGTTGAATGCCCGCCTTTGTGGAGGGGAAGAATGTGGCTTTTTTCCAGAGGGTAGGGACATATGCTTCACTGATGGAGCACTTTATTAGAATTGAAATGGAGTAATCTATTGTTTCTGCAGTGATCTTAAGGTAATCACCAGGTAGGTTGTTTGGGGCTAAGGTGGTAGGTTTCAATTTAATAATGAAAAAATGTCCCCACGAGATGAAGCAGAAAGAAAACAGACTCACAAAAATCCAGTTAAAGGTAGAACAAAGACCACCAGGAGCAGAATAGCCACAAACTTTAGTGAATAAACAGCTTTTATTATTGCTCTCGTCCCAAAAGAGACGACTTCAGAATAAAATCAATTCAACAGATGAACCTTTTTATACAAGTATACTCAGTTAAAATGTCAATCATCCCTAATTGAACAATTAATTAAACAATAATTCAATAAAATAAATAAAAATACAACTACTATACAAAAAATACCTTTTGAAAAAAACTTTTCCTGAAAATACAAAGGTCATACTAATAACTAATAAATGTTTAACTTTTAACCTACTACTTTTCAAGAAACACAATATTTAGAGCTTTGTTCATTCATGGTGGCTTGTCAGCTCTTAATTTCAACTGCCAAATAGTTTCCCCCTGTTCTATCCTTTCTTTGTAGCCCCCTCCCCTGACATTTCTGGGCACTTGTTCTAAAATAGTAAAAAAAAACTTCTTATAGTCGGGACATTTAAGGACATGTTTAAATAATGCATTATTATGATTTTTACTCTTAATAGAATAAAGGTGCTCCTTAACCCACTTATATAGACACCTAGTTGACATACCAACATAAAAGTCCCTGCAGGATGAACGGACAGCAATGTAAACTACCCCTTGGGTATTACAATTATATACTCCTGAAATATGAATAGTTTTGTCCAAGTGGGGCAACTCAATAAAAGGACCTTCCAATATGTGCATACATATGGTACAAAACCCACATTATACCATCCCTTATCCTTCCCATTAATTGGCAGTGGAATATCATAAAAACTGCCCTTTTGTAAACACCATATCAAATTGTAAGTATTTTTATAAGTAATTCTAGGTTTGTTACCTATAACTTATATTAAATCTAAATTACCTTTGAGAATATTCCAATTCTTATCAATAACCAAAGTAATACCTTTTCTATCTATTGCCATTTCAAGGTGATGATATATATCATACTTATTAATACTTGCTTTCATATCTCCAAAGCAATATGGGTTGAAAATCCATATTCCTATGTTTCCTAATGTCTTCTGATAGATTCTATAATAAATTATGTTTGTACCCTGTTTCCAAAAACAATTTAGTAATGAAACTAATCTCTTGTTCAAACACATAGTCGTCCGTCGTCATCCTAGAGACACGTATACTTATATTGGCCTTTCAGAATGTTATTTTCCGTAAAAGTGGGATGATTATAGAATAATGTAAATAGCTGTTTACAAAAGTGTTTTTCCTGTAAACTTCACTGTTAAATTTGAAGCCTACCATATCCCATGTAATAGTAACATCCAAAAAGTTGACTTCAAGACCAATATTCCCCAGGGTGTAGGGTAGAAAAATGTGCAATAAAACTTTAATATTATATATTTAAGTTTTATTGCACATTTTTCTAATGGTGAAATTCATGTTTGTTGTAACCTTTTAGACCTTATGCTTTACAACAATTATTTTTTGTTTAACAGGAACATTTATACGCAATTGTAGGGATAGCTATGGGGTCTGCAGCTGCCCCCTGCCTATGCCAACATTGTTCTTGGTTGGTGGGAGCAAAGGGTTTTGAAGCCTATTTTTTCTAAGTGTAAGGTTGTGTTTTATGCTAGATATATAGATGATTTTTTTTGGTTTAGATGGGAATATAGATCATGTCAATGAAGTAGTTAGCATTATTAATAATAATTCTGAATTTTTAAATTTCACCCTGGGGAATGTTGGTCTTGAAGGTCTCCCTCTCCACATCAAGCAGAGTACCGCTTTACCCCTTTTTAAGCACAAGCTGGATAACTGGATGGGAAACAGAAAATACACCCCTGGAATTCAACCTGTGTTCCTGCTGGACAGGGGCATTGGGTGTTGACTTGTCTAAACATGGGCTAAACTCTTGGCTAGGCTTATAAGTGCCTTAGGGCCATTAGCCTAATAACCTCCTATAAGCCTATAACAAATGTACGAGAGGTGTAGATTGAAAGCAGCCTATGAAAACATATGTTATAGTAGGCCATTTAAAATTAGGTAATGCAGTTTTTAATGTATGAGAAGTTATACCATACTCTAATATACAGAGCTACTGATTACATCCCTGATGTAATGTGCACGTTATAGAAATACTACAGCAAAGGTTTGACTACTTCAAATGAATACATTTGAATTAAGTACCTATCAAAGCATCTATTTAAATAGAGGTTAGACATCTACAGGAGGGTAGTAAATAAGCTGTCCTTGACTTTGTCTTCAGCGGGCTACCACTGAAGTCCCGATACTTGCTATTGCATGTAGCATTCAAAATTAAGTGGCAGGCTCAGGTGGGAGGGCAACTGGGTCTGAGTTTATGATGAGGGAAGTATACTGGTCAAAGTTTAGAAATGTAACAATGACAACAAATATGAAAAGGCACAAAGCTGGTAGAAGAGAGGCTAGGGCATAGAATTCACAAAATTTGGTGCTAGTCATTGCTACAGACCCTCTGAAACAACTATGGTTAAATAATATGACTCCAGGCATGACCAAATATTACAAATTAACACATACATTGTATACATTATATTCCCCCCTAGAGTTGACTATTAGCTGCCATCAGCTCCTCTCCTCATTCATCTGGTCTGCCAGGCCTCCGTTAGTCTCCCCTGGGCTTAACCCTACCCACTGACAGGGCCAATGTTGAACATAAGGATGCTGGTGCAGTGTCAACACTACTGCCTGGGAGTGTGCCCTAACCCCCCATCCAGTGGGATCCCTGAGAGCTCTGCATTTGCTGCCTTCAGGAGGTGCATACAGGCATTCTTGCATGCACAACCTCCAGACAAAGCAGTACACAGCTTGCAGGATATAGTTCGCCAGGGTCTTACTGTTGCTACTGCATTAAGCCAAGGCTGCCTCCTTCTCCATAGGATGAGCAAACTGATGTTGGCTGCTCACTTTAATCCAGCCCCTCCAGTGCCCCATGTGGCTATTCGATCATGAGTTGTCTAGCAATAGCTTTATCCCTCTGCACCACTGGAACATATATATATATATATATATATATATATATATATATATATATTTTTTTTTTTTTTCTTAATAATCAATGTACAACATACAATGAAGTTACAAAATGTGCACTAGAAGAAAATAATGACTGAATGACTTGTTTCATGTAAAAAGAAGCAAACTAATGGTTATAAACAGTAAAACTGGAAATATTAAATGGATCAGCTAATAGTCACAAGTTTGCTTCTGTGTTTTCCTTTGTCCCTGATATTCTATTAAATATCCATCCTAAACATCCCTTCTTTATCAAATTTGCATGCTAATTTTTATCCAAATGCATCTTCTGCAACATTCCTATTTGCACCCTGTACTTCTTAATGTAATTCAATACTCTTTCTTTTTTGTCTATACCTGTAAGGCCATGCACATTTATAGGTTCATAGGTGTTTACTCGGCTAATGACCACAAGGGCCTTTTTAAGTCTAGCCATGCATCCCAAAAATGATAATATAATAACTGTATATATATATATATATATATATATATATATATATATATATATACATGTGTGTGTGTGTGTAATATGACGATAATGATAAAATATAAAATATATTCCAAAATAATATGAACAGTGTGGCCATTATGATAGAAAGGTGTTTTTCCCCCATTATAATTGGCAGTTCTTTTGAATGTGTATTTCCAACTTTTGTCTTACATGCACACACTGGCAGGCTGATCTTCCATATAGTTGTTTCTTCTCATCCTTATTTGAAATTTGAACCCAAGTGACATTTTCAAGACTTTTTTCTCTAATGAAAACCCTCAAAAAAATTTAATACATTTCATAATCTACATCCCCTTTTAATTTAGAACAAACACATAAAACTATGTACATTTTAAATAAATGAAGTTTAATCCTCCAAATAAGGGTAACTGCCACAAATCAATGGTTGAACCCACAGGCATTACTTATTCTAAAATTAAGGTTACTCTTGCTAAAGTGCATGTTGCAGCCTGTGTGCTGTCTTTCACCAATGGTTGTCCGTACTTTATCTCTATTCCCCACACAAATGTGAAAAATAGCTTGCATACTTTCAGTTAACATTAACTTTTAGCCCTAAGAAAAAGGGCATTTGGTAGTGAGTATTCAGGGGTACTTTAAATGTGGGGGAGTCTTTTAAGTGACTGTTGTATATTTTAAAGATATTAGAATAAACAAGTGTTCTTAATTGCAAGAAATGTAGGTTTTGCTGTATAACAAAAGAATGTGTTTTTTTGTAAGCAGGTAGGCTTTGAAAATGAGACCCAAATGATGAAATCCATGAAAATGCTAAGCTTCTTGCAACTGCAAGTATATTAGCTTATTTTTCACTGGCACATGTTCAGTGGAGTTGAGATGTCTGCAGGTGATGGCAGCTGTGCATTCTTTTCTGAGTGAAATTTGTTGAGTACATTTCCATAGAGACAAGCTGTCTGCAGGTGCAAGCAGCTAATCTTGAGAATTCCCAGTGTTCTTTGCTGAGAGAAATGCAAAATTTAAAAGTACAATGGGAAGCAGTTCAGCGAAAAAATTAAGTTTGAAATTATGAGAAGTGAATAAGAGGTAACAACCTTCCTAGCAGCCTTAATACTTTAATGCAGTTAATAGAACAGTGTACAGTTTAGTTTTGTTTACAGATAACCTGTACACTTTTTCTTAGGGCTAAATTTTAATGTTTTCTGAAAGCATACAAGATGTATTTCATATCTGGAAGAGGAAGAGAGATAAGAAAAGAACAGACAGCAATCAGTGTAAGTGGGTGCACAGGGTGTATAGTGCTCTAGCATGGGTCACCTTAATTTTAGGTTAGATAATGACTGTAGGTGTGGCTGACAATTTGGGGCAATTGCTCCCTTATGGAGGGTTAAACATCATGTTTTGAAGATGCACATAGTTTTGTATGTTTGTTCCAAGTTGATAGGGGTGTTTTACATATAGTTTTTAATTTGAGGGTTTTCATTAAAACAAAAAGTCTTGAAAAATGTGACATAGGTTAAATGGAGATGAGAAGAAACAACTATACAAAAGATCAGCCTGCTAAACATTAGTATATGCATGTGACACAAAAGCTAGAAATACACTTAAAAAAATTGTCATGTATAATAGGTGGAAACAATAGCTTTTTATCATGATGACTATGCTGTCCATATTGTCATGGGGTGTGAATGGCCTTACAAGTACAGATACAAAGAAAAGAGTATCAATTATATTAAAAATGCAGAGTGCAAATAGTGCCGCAGGCACATTTGGAAAGAAATGAGCATATGAATTTGACAATGAGTGGATTTTAGAATGGATATTCAGCAGAATATCAGGGACATAGGAAAAGGGGAGTAATTATGCCAATTGCTAGAGGGGTTCCAATAGTGATAAAGGAGGAAAAAAGACAAAAGTGGTAGATTTGTGGTAGTAAGGATTCATTGTCAAGGGAGGAGGATTACAATGGCATGTACTTATATTCTCATATTATAGCAAAACATCAAGTTCCCTATTAGACTGGATCCTAGTATCATATCATAGCAAATATTCCACCACAGGTACAATGTCAGACACTCTCAGTGATCATCTCCCAATCTATTTGGCCAAACATCTTGCACATCCAGTTAAACAGCATATTTATAAAATAACAAGCAGCATTTTCAAGTTTAACCCAGAAATGTTAATTACTACACTACCACCTATTAACTGGAACTTCCTAAAAATCCTCCCTTTAGACGATGTTGTACATGAGTTCAATACAACTTTTCTAAATAGCCTTGGACCTCCTAGAAGGAAGAGACTAAAAACAAATAATGCAATTTGGCTATCCAAAAAGAGTGGAATACTAATGCAATAGAAAAAATCATGGCAAAAATATGAAACACCTCAATATCTTGAAAACTTCAGAATGTTTCACAATCTTACTAAAAAGCAAATAAATGAAGACAAAAACTATATTATAATAACTTCAGAATAATACTAAGCACAACCCTAAAAAATTTTGGATATCCATTAAAGAAATCTTATATCCCATCCAAAAATTTAACCCAAATACCTCTCCCAATAACTCATCGCTTGAAACTGCAATACAGTTAAACTCTTATTTTGTGGATAGTGTTACGGAAAAATATTATGTCTCATGTTTATTCTTCACAAAATACATATTAACTTGTAGTTTCTTCACAAATGAGTCAAATAAAATGCAATCTCTCTATTAGTAAATTATAGTGTACTAACAGAAAATTGAAGGGCAAGTAATTGCTGTAGGAGTTAAAGGATGTTATGTTATGCAGGAAAGTCTAGTTTCAGTAAGTTAATGAATTGTGCCAAGTATTTGTGGAAACCAGAATAATTAACAGTACGCCCTGGCCTTCTCAGGCTGTGGGATGAGTCTTTTCAAGGATGCCTGTGAGATAGTGTGTACTGGCACTGAATGTTACAAGGTTAAAAGATAAATTGGTACAGAAAAACACTAAGGCAACCGCTCATGAAACACACTAATTTATTTAAACGCCAAAATATTAAAAACGTTTTTCGTCCGAACAAATTAATCAGACTTCTTCAGAACTCGAACTACAACTATATTAAGATACATCCTCTATTTATAAACTAATCGAGTTCTGAAGAAGTCTGATTAATTTGTTCGGACAAAAAACGTTTTTAATATTTTGGCGTTTAAATAAATTAGTGTGTTTCACGAGCGGTTGCCTTAGTGTTTTTCTATACCAGTTTGGAGTGAAATCGGGTGGATATTTTATTAAAAGATAAATTCTTAGACCAGGTGTTTTTTTTTGTTCCTTGAGACAGATCTGAAAATTTTGGCAGGCAGTCTCCCAGTGCTGTTTATGGAATAAACAAGTACTTTGCACATCCTGAAGAGTCATTCTTGACTGAGTCAAAAAGTAAAGCTCTTTGTCATTTAATCTGTACTATAACAATAGTATAGCATGTCTAACCAATAATTCCTCAACATCTAATCCCAACCCTGTTTAACAGCCACATATCACCACTTCCTTTTTTATCTTCAAACCTGTGCCTACATCCTGTATAAAACTATTCTTAAACAAACTTAAACCATGCTCTTCTTCAACTGATGACCTTCCAAGTGAATACCTAAAAATTGCAACCAGTAGTGTTGCCTATCCTGTCTCAATCCTTATAAATCGGTCAATCCAGGAATTCCACATTCCCTCTCTTTGGAAAAAGTCACACATTATCCCTCTGCATAAAGGAGGAAATTCAACAGACATTAATAACTTTAGACTTATAGCAATCTTATCTCCCCTCATCAAAATACTTAAAAAATGTATTCAAAACAATTGCTAGACTATCTCCTGCAGGAAGAACTCCTATCCCCTACACAACATGGCTTCTGTCCTTCCCATAGTACTAGCACTGCCCTTCTAACCTATATAGATACTGTCAATAAAGCTAGAGATAATGGCAAACTAGTGTCTTCCTTATTTCTAGACTTGTCTAAAGCCTTTGACACAGTTTGTCACAGCAAACATCTACTTCAAATGTCCTTACTAGGTCTCTCTCTCAGCCCACCCTTCTGTGATTCAGATGCTACCTCTCCAATAAGTATCAGTCAGTAAAATGGCACTCCATGCTCTGTACTTACCTCCCAGTCACCACCGGTATACCACAAGGCTCTATACTTGGTCCCCTCCTCTAAACATTTTCACCAACACCCTGTATACATCCACACAATGGGTCACCCTTTCATTTGATCATCTGACAACATGGTACACCTCCATAATATTACTCAGGAAGCTTTAAGAATCACTGAAACAAGGTTTCATAACTCACAATTCATGCTCAACTAAAAAAAGACCAAACTATTGCTTTTTTCCCCCAAAATCCCGCTCTCATGAAAAAACAAAATTTAAAGTCCTCTCTCTTGATAATACAACCATTTACGTCACTTCTCATAGCAAATTATTAAGGGTGATAGAGGATGATAATCTTATGCAATTTTGTATATGCAGGTCGAATATAACAAAAACTCATCAAAAAATTAGGGATGCTTTACAGAGCCGAAAACTTTCTCACCAACGCAAGTAAAACTATACTTGTCACTAATATCCTCCCCACACTTCTTTATAGCACTCCCATCCTCACTAACCTCCAGGCTTCACAAAAATTAAAACTTGAGTGATGCTATAACAAAGTTGCTTAATTTGCAGCAAATACCTCTTTCAGAACCCACCACTGTGTAGCACTAAAAAGTATAAATTGGTTAGAACTGACTCATCAACTAACATATACACAGCTTCTTACCACCTATAAAATTATCCAGCATCTATCTGCCTGACCAGCATTAAAAAACATCCAATGCAACTATTTTCCCAGTCTGTCATTGTGATCCAGTGACCAAAAACTCCTGTTTGTCTGCAAACCTATTAAATCTGCTGGGCATTTTCTGTACTCATATGTTGCTAAGACTTGGAACTCCTTGCCTGTATTCATCAGGTCAATAGCCTCCTTTCCATCTTTTAGAACCACTCTGAAATGCTTCCTCTCTAGAATCTGACTCTGTTCTTGCTCAAAACCATGATAAACTATATCCTTAAATGTGAACAATTACCTTTTCATTTCTTATGACTCACCTTCCATTCTTCACTTACTTCTTTCCTTCTATCAGATTTTCTTCCTTGACTTTCTCTCTAAATATACCATAAGCCTGTTTTACCCTCACTTCATTTCACAATTCCTGTTTGTATCAGACTAACTTACCTTTAATTTCTATACAAATTGTCTAAAGTTTCTGTAAATATTAAATGATCGTCATATAACCTGTAGCGATTCTTAACCAATGCTTTATATTATGTGTAATTTGTTATAATTATTTAAACTGCAAATGCTTTTGTTTTATTTTTGAAGATTGTAAAATTATTCTTAAAATGTTTTGTAATAATTTGGAGCTTTTCTCCCAGGCCTCTGCTGAAAATAGGCTTCTGCCCAGTAGGACTTTCCCGGTAATCAAATGTCAATAAACAAATTCCACTAAAAACTGCTATTATGGAGCTTAAGAACATTTTGGGAGAAATAATCAGCTTTCAGCAGAAAACATTATTTATAGGTGGGGTCTGGAATTTGATTTGCAGTAGTGAGGATGTATCAGAGGGACCTAGAAGGGACAATATAACAAAAGAGGGTATGTTTCTGAAGAAATTTATGAAAATATTTTATATGGGAACCTGGACAGCATTTACATATTATTCCTCAAGGTACAATAACTGGATAGACTAGATAGAAATTATATTTCACAGGAACATGTGTATTTAATTGAAAGCTTTGACATATCCGATAACTATTTCTGATCATGCACCAATAAAAACTAAAGGACAGATTCAATAAAGCCTACACTAAGTGTACACTGTTCTGGGTGAACAGATAACACAGAAATAATGCACACCTTCTAACTCCAAAGTTAAGTTTTCCTACTGGTATTTTTGCAGCTTTAAATATTGACAGGGATTCATAAAGGTTACCAGAAAGTGTAGACTACATGTATAGATTATGTAATCTTTCTGAGTGACTTGAAAGCACAAAAAATGTGATACGAATTTTATTGAATACATATCATGTACACTTAGTGTAGAATTTTTTGAATCCAGCCATAAAATAAAAATTCAAGGCAATGAAGTAAAAATAAGATACTGGTGCTCTCCCAACTACCTGTTAAAAAGAGACGAATTTAAGGAGTGGGTAATAGACATTATTTTTAGAGTTATTAGGAAAGATAGAAATATCTTCAGAAGTTATAGCCAGTGACTGGGATAAAATGAAAATGGAGTTTAAAAATAAAGTCAAAATAAAAATGAGATATAGATATGGTTAAGAAAACCTAGACAGGCCTACAAATGTTAAAGTATTGCAGGATAAGGAGAATCTCACAGAAGAAGAGGAGAAGCAAATACAGAGTGCTGAATAGAAAATAAGGGAGTACATGTTTAATATAGATTAGTTTACAAAGATTCCAGTTAAACATTTATTGATAACTCCAGATTACAAAATCTTTTAGTGCAAAGACTTTGGTAACAGAATGTTGAAAGGGTTGTTGTCAAACTTAGGGAACCTATAACAACAAAAATAAATAGAAAACCTGTAGAAATTTTAGAGATTTTTTGGAATTTGTTTGAAAATTTGTATAAAGCGGAGAAATGTGGAAATCAAGAAAGAGTACAAATGGAAATATTTATGACAAACTTAATGATGCCAGGGTTAGAGGTAGATGAGGCTTAGCAACTAACACTTAAGATAGGAGGTGATGAAATAAAAACAGTGATATATAATCAATCTTCAGGAAAGTCTCCAGGAACAGATGGTATACCTGTGGAAGTTTGGAAATTAGGAGGGAAGAAAGTGATAAAGATCTGAAAGATTTTGTTTAACAGTATTTTAAGAGGAATGGAAGCACCAACATCTTGGAAGAAATCTGTAGTGGCTTTATTATATAAAGATGGCAAAGACCCTTCAGACCTAGCTTTATTTAGACCCTTTTCAATTTAAAACCATGATTATAACATATGTATGTATACTACTTAAAATAATGACAAAGCTGTTGCCAAAATTAATAGTTATGGATCAGTGTGGTTTTGAGGAGGGGAGCAAACATTTGACAACATTAATAGAACAACTATGATCTAGAGGGAAGCAGAATGTAAGAAAATAACTCAGTTGTTGGTGGGTCTTGATGCTGAGAAAGCATTTGATGAAGTAAGCTGGGATTGTATGAGTAGGGTATTGGCAGCATCTGCATTCCCTGATACAGTAATAAGTTTAATTAGAAAGCTATATGAAGGATCGGTGGCAATAATTAAAGTGGGACGGTTCCTCTCAGATAAGCTGTGTTTGAACACAGGAACCAAGTAAGGGTGTCCATTTTCCCCTTTGTTGTTTGCTTCATATTTAGAGCCATTGGTAAAGAAAATAAGGGACTCAGAAATACAAGGATATAATTGTACAAGGATATAATTGGTATGGTAATCAAAAAAAGTTGGCTTTATTTGCAGATTATATTATTTTGTGCCTGATAAATCCAGAAAAGGACACCTCTGTGTTATTGAACATTTTGAGACAGTTTTGAGTCTTTTCAGAATATAAAATTGATGAAGATAAAACAAAGACAATAGCTGTAAATTATTACCCAGCCACAGATTAGTTCAGCAATACCCATGTTTATGAGTTTATGATAAGATGACGTATTTAGAAGTATGGATGTTTATGAGTTTATGTTAAGATGACGTATTTAGAAGTATGGATTAAAAAGGCTTCTGTTATGGCAACTAAGGATATGCAGGAAGAGACTAAACAAAAGATATATTCTGAATTTTGTATTGATAATAGAAAAATTGAGAAATGGGAAACTCTTATTTATGGATATGGACAGTAAGGTACAAGCAGTGAAATGTGATTTGTCCCTTTAGTCTTGTATATGGGTCAGGCATACTGTTATCAGCTTGGGGAGATGTTGTAGACAATAATTAATAAGGAAATGAAGGAATTTATCTGGTAGAGAAAGAGGGCAAGAGTTAAGTTGGATAAGTTGATCCTTCCAATAGAACAAGGTGGTTTAGGTTTCCCTGATTTAAAGGGATATTTTTGAGCTACACAATTAAGGCTCATATACATAACACAAGCAGATGGTCATAATTCAAAGTTTAAAGGATGATGAAATAAGGGTGGTTCAAGAAATAGAGAGAGTGGTATTTTGGATTCAGATCCTTAAGGAGAATAATGACCATGCAGAATATTATATGCATAAAGTAGGAGAAAGTATCCTAAGAACTGAGCCAAAACAAGAAAGGAGAAAGAAGATTTTGCCAATAGGGATAACTGTAAGTAGGGATACAGAAAATAGACAAGAAGGGGCTGGACTTTACTGGAGAAACCTGGCAAAGGAATCCAGATATTGGGAGCATATAACTCAAGCAGGAGAGGTAACAGGGTGAGATGAGATCAAAAAGACACTTGGATTGCAGGCTACAGACTGCCTCCTCTACCAGGGCTTGATCTCAGAGTACGGGCAAATAGAAAGGGGTATGGGAATTTTAAGTGAACTACCTGCTCTGGTAGAGTTTTTAGTTGAATCTAGAGCAGAGACAGTAGAGCAGGGATAATTAGTATGGCATCTAAAATATTGGGTTAGAAGTATAAGAATCAATCAGAGGAGGTTAGAAAAGATTTGGGAGACAGACCTGAAAAGCAACTTGCAAGAAATCAGTAAGAAGACTTATGTATGGCAACCAAGTCCAGAAGGTTTAGGATCTTTGCTTGGAAGTGTTTTCATATATATTTTTATACCCCAAGCAGATAAAAATGTTTTCCTCAGGTGGATAGCAAATGCTGGAGGTGTGATGGAGAAGAAAAAGGTAACGCATATGTTTTGGGAGTGGAATGAGTTATCAGATTTTAAAAATTCCCTACAGAGTACTCTATCAAAAATATTGTGAGCAAATGGCTGTAAGTAAGGAAATTATTCCTTTGAGCTGGGATACAGAATCCAAACTGCATAGAGATAATAAGGCCTTATTAAATTTAATTCTGTTGGCTGCCAAAAATGCAATTACAAGAAAATGGAAACCAAAGTCTACACCAACTGTGTTAGAAAAGAGAGAAGCAAATCACATAGAAATAAATAAAAATTGTGAGAACAATACATACATAATAATGTTCAGGAGGAGGATGGGTGATGTTTAAAGGGAGGCAGGAATTCAGCATTTTTTTTTGTAATGTTGAACTGATGATAGTAACAGAGAAAACATATGTGATATATATTGTAGTTAAATGGAAAAATGTTAAATGGTTTGTTTTTTCTGTTAATGTATGTTTGCCTATGTCTTAATTTAATAAAAGTGTTAAAAAAGAAAAAGTGCACTGGCTACCTTTAAATAAAACTAAATTGTGCATTGTTCTATACAATCTATTTAAGTATTAATGCTTCTAGGGAGGCTGCTATTTTTGATTCACTTCCCCTAGTTTCAGACTTTATTTATTGTTCACTGAACCTTTAAATCTTGCATTTTTCTCATCAGAAAGTGCTAAGAAATCTTTGCTTGCACCTGCAAACAGCTTCTCAACAATGACAGAAAATATACAGCTCACAATCTTTGTACATTTCATTTAAAACACATTGTACAGAGTTCTCCTGGTCAACTGCCTTCAGCTGCAGACTTCATGTCTCCCACTGACAGCATTTGCTAATGAAAAAAACCCAACAAGGTAATAACTTTGCAGATTCAAGAAACTCAGCATTTCCCATGCCTTTAATTATTTTGTCTTATCCTTCAAGCCTATTAGTTAAAAAATGTCTATAGCTTGAGTCACGGTATCAGTCCGCACATTTAGGTTCATAGGTGTTAAGAAGGCCCTTATGGTCGTTAGCCTAGTAAAGTCTAGCCTCATCCCAAATCTCTGACAAGTTCTGGTACACTTGATAAGTGTAAGCATGGAGCTGGGAGATGAACCATTTACAGGTTACCTGTGTCCATTAGAGACATGGGTATCAAATCAGGGATGAATTTCTGGTTTCCCATCCAATTGTTCAAGTTGCACTTGAACTGGGTTAGGAAGGAACTCTGCTTCATATGGATGGGAAGCCTGTTTCACAGATGGGGTAGTCTCTGGGATATACACCTATCTCTCCAGCAGGTCCTATTTATATTGCAGGCAAGGTTTAAATATTTAGAATGGGTTATTCTGGTGTTGTTTGTTTTGTAGATATGCAGGAGGCCCATCAGAGTGGGCTCTGTCAATGCCCTGCATGCCAGGCATAGATCTCCCCTCAAAAGCCTGTAGGAGACAGACTACAGGGATAGTGCCTTGAGGCAGTCTGCATAGGACATATTATTTATGCCCTGTATTCTTTTAGTGAAGAACCCTTGTGGACATTCCAGTTTTTGGATATGCCTGGTTAGGTACATACCAAAGGGGGCATTGTAATCATTAATAGTTCTGACGAATGCCAAATACAGTGGAATAATGACTTTCTTGGACTTAGATGCCATACCTTTGTTTATAAGTTGCACAACATAGAATTACTTCCTCACCACTGTAGACACATGGTGATCAAAGGCTAGATTACTATCTATGTGCGCCCCTAAGTCTCTGACTACTGGATCAAGTCTAAGGGGTGTGTTGTCAATATGATAGTTACCAAGGATGGATGACTTCCCAAAGGATACTATTATGCATTTCTTGGCTTTTAGTTTTAGTTCATGTCTCTGACACCAGTTCTTTGTCTGTGTTAGCCCCTCCTGTAGAACATTTATGTCAGTGTGAGATTCAGTGACAGCTCCTCATTTGCAATCATCTGCAAATTTAGTCAGCCAGAGACCACTGACATTGGCCTTGACTTCTGAGAAGTAAATGCCAAAAAGGAGTGGTCCAAGGACTGATCCCCGAGGGACTCTACTTGTGACATGGGAAATTATCTCAACTATGCATATAATAAAATCAGTACACATTTACACCCGAGCAGCCTAAGCTCACAACATATTAACTTAAACTTGCTTTTGCCCAGCCTTCCTTATCTTCATACAGTAGAAAGCTGATATATCTTACAAATAAGAAAAATGTACTTTACTTTACTATTCTTAACATATACAGTAATCATTGAAAATACTCCCTACACGTTTAAAATACCCCTGACTCCACACTGTACAAAACTATGTACAGTACAACATGAAATTTACATAATTAAATGTTTTATGCAGATATTAATAAGAATGAAATTTGTTTTACTTACAGATTTCCCTTTAGTGTCCTAAGCATTAATGACATAAAGTGAGATATATGTTTTACAGTCCACAAAGAAGTTTAACAAAGACAACAAAATTTAAATCTTTCTCAGCCACTTTTTCCCGCAAAGCCATATTTCACAAACATGATCAATGCTTTATATTCTACCAAAATTTTAGTGCTGCTGGACTTCTTCCTGATCATCTCTGTCTCCCATTACCAGACTCTGGTTCAAGTTTAAGGCACCCATAATTCTTATAGTCAATTCCTATAATTTTTCCTATGATTTTTCTCTCTCTCAAACATTTTCTTTTAGAACATTGCAAAAAGTTTCAGCAAGAATGTCTGTCTATGAGTCTTTTTGTCAGAAGAATGAGTAGAGTTCCCTTCTGCTTGATTGCTCACTTGTTGGGCAAACATTTTTATTTCCTCCTTTGTCTGTTCTGCATCAAAAAATGCCTTGATCCTCCAAGAAAAAAATATTCTGAAGACAGCTGGATACAGCAGCTTGAATCTTACACCTACCTCTTGACACTCCTTGATTGCTGAGATAAATGTGACCGTCTTCAGTCTGGTGTGTTGTGAATATTCATTTTCCACAAACTCTCTTGCTGTCTCAAAGTTTTAATAATTTTTTCTTTCTGCCAAAGTTTTGTCAGGATCAAGTCTTTTGGCTGGTATGATCCCATCTTTAATAAATTAGATCTTGGATGCTTTCTCCATGGGCAGGTTTGTAATATGCACATGATGTACACTTTCAGTTAACAAATTCTGCAGTGGAACACCAGTTCAGTTGTTTATTAGTACTTTCATAAAATGAGTAGTCTGTTCTTTTCAGTTTCTCTGGTACTGCTGGAAATCTCAGGTTTTCTCTGTGTATTCTGTCTTCTAACCACTATTTTCAAAACACCTCTTCTCGAGAAGCCTAATTTTCAGCTAATATTTTCTTCATTTCAACCTCTGATTTTTGCAGCTTTGTCAGTTCATCTAAATAGGTAGGTAAAAGAGTCTTCTATTTTTTTCAGCCTTTTGTTATTTGAGTTCTGTTCCTTATATGTTTCATTTATTTTACATACCTATGAGTATGCTTATTTTTTTCCTCTGAATTACCAGAAGCCATCTATTATATCAAAGCTGTAACCTGAATTGTTTTTGATGAACAGCTTCAGGATTCTTCCCATTTTTCTCTTCATCTTTTATGGTTGGTTTTCTTTCATGTTCTCTAAATTTCTTCTTTGTTACCATCCAGGCAGTGTAATTACTAGCCAGCGACTGAATTTTGCCCAGATAACAGTTTCTTATGGCCTTGTTCCGTCAGTTTCTCTTTTCGTACTGGGAGAACTGAAATTAAGCTGTTGCTCAATGTGCAACCATCTTGGAAGCCCCAACAGTCATTGATTGGCTAATATATGGCTTCATTCCATTCCAGTTTTTCCTGTTCTTTCAGTTGTTTCCTGCAGCCTCCACTGTTTTGAAGTCACATACCCTCACTGCTTAGTTTTCTAAATATGGTGGATTGGCCAAACAAAAGGTGCTCTTGTTTGCTGGCCTCATGATGAGCATCTCCATTGTGCTGCCTGTCTGTTTTTCTCTGTATCTCTGAGCTGGTCTGCCTTTCCCAACCCAATGTCAGCAAACTATGAGAAACCTATTTATACCACTTTCCTAGCTCTTCTGGCTCACACGTCTAGCCTTGGGCATTGCAAATGAAATAACCAGCTCACTAATTACACTTCAGATTAAATTCCAGAGCATCCAATCCCCTAGATTCCAGAAAACCGTGACCCCTTTACAACACAAAGAATCCTAGCTAAAAAGCTATAAGAGGATACAAAGCTGACTTTCTAATGTCCTCACAAAATGCAGTTTTTCACAAATGAAGCTCAGAAGACTTGTAAAGAACATCTCTGGCAAAACTGCACTCAGAGGTCCTTTTCAAAGCAACATCATTCCCATCTCATCTGGACCGTCACACTAGATGACTTTTTTTTTTAATTTTCCAACATTCCAAGCCTCCATCCATACCCATAAATACCCCTGCTAAGAGAATAGCTTGACTGATTTCACTATCCTACCGTAAAGCCACCAGCATCGGATATTACTATAAAGTTCTTATTACTATACCCCCTGATGATCCCATCCTTACTTCACTTAAATACCTCCACAATACATGCCTCAACAAAAGGATTGTGTTCCAACAATGGAGGAAAAACAAGGTTAGGCCCACTCCAAAATTAAGTAACTCCTCATCTGTTAACTTCAAACCCATATCAATCCTTCCCAAATTAGTAAAAATGCTAGGAAAGCTAGTAGATTAAAAAACTTACCCAATACCTACAAATGTAGAATATCATACCCCCCACCCCACCAGCACATTTTCATCAGGTTGTAGAACAATGTCTGCAATTTATAAACTAACAGAGAACACAAGGCCTTTGATATCGTACATCAAATTTTTTTGGTGCAGTCCCTTCTAAATGTGGGGGTCACCTGGCAAGCAACACAGTGGTTCAAAAATTTATATCAAACATATCCTTCTCAGTAAAACATGGCTCTACCTCCTACAAAACTACACCCTTCAGCAAAGATGCCCATCAGTTATGTATACCATCTCCAATTCTATTCTCTCTTTACATTAACACACCTTCTACAGATCTCCCCTGCCTGACAAATGTACAGTAAGTGGATGCTATGGCCATTTACAGATCTTGCTCCTCCACCATTGGAGACCTCCTACAAACAGCTCTCTCAAGGCATAACCAATGGCTTATCCAGTATAATATCTTTCTGAATCTATAAAATAAAATAAATGCATGCTATCTGGAACACCCCAAAACTCAAATAAATAAATAATAAAGACGTGCTCATCTTATTACACCTGATAATAAAGACTCCCTAGCAAACATTAATACTTTCTGATACCTGGGAAAATAGATACCTTGCTCATCTTTCATCACCACATCCAAATAACTAAAATCAAAATCAGAAAGCTTCAATTCTGGTCCAGAAAAAAAAATCTCACACTTTCTGTCTCCCCATGGTAGGTTAGCTATTGGCAAATGTGATCTCTGTCCATAGCTTCAATATGTTCTCTCAAACTGTAAATAATACATTTTAGTTTTTCCTTAATTTGGAGTGTATCATTGTCTTTCCAACTGCCAACACATGGGATCTATAGTTTGGTTGTGCTTTTATTATCCCAAAGACTTGTTTGGGTTTATTAGTATAATATGTTCACTCCCTAATTATCTCTACATAAAAATATAACCTACCATTACTACAAACATCTCCAATAACATCTGCATATTCATTACTGTCTCCCCAAGACAGCACACTACCTCTTCACCCTGAAAAAAGCTAATTGGCTTTCCATTTCTTAAAATAATCACTGTCCTGCTTAGCTATATGGTTTTTAAATTCATTATCTTGGAATTCTTCCCCCTTCTACACCAGCAGACTGTATGAAAAATAGCCTACATACAACCTCAGATCCCTGTTCACCTTCATCCTTAACCTGGACAAACCATACACCAAGCTAAAGCTGACTGATTGTGCCTTCTCCATTTTGGCCCCCAGAATCAGGGATTCCATTTCTAAACATGTGATACCTTCTCCTTCCCCAAATTCAGTAAATAACTTAAAGCATACCTGTTCAAGCTAGACAAATGTAAAAGCATTACCAAAGGAAATACCATGGAAACACTGCACTCTCCTTACTGTATTATCAAACTCTAGCTTTGTTATAAATTTTCTAATGATAATGTTGTACAGTTTTGTTTTTGATAACTGTCTTCAGCAATCTATTGTGTGAAAATCAGCAAATCCATATGATCTTTTGTATAGAAGTGTCACACTTTATTTGTATTTTCTTGTAATCATACATTTACATGTTTTTTGTATAAAGTTACACCTGGGCTGTGCTTGAAAATATTTCATGTAGATCAATGTTCTACCCCATTTAACAAATACATACATGCATAATTAATTGCCATTGGCACACAATAAAATAAACCAATGTTATACAGACAGCTATTTATTTCTTCTCTTAATCACTGGCCACATGTTTAATTTACGATCTTTAAGTATGTTGCAGTAATATGCCATGCAGTTTTCTACATCTAAGGTAACAAACTCCAATGTGCTGTCCAAACATTGGCTCATTCTGCCATTAAACCCACAAACCCAGACCACTGGCAGAATATGTTGCCATTCTATAACTGTTAAATCACCATTGTCCCCAAATGCGAGAATGCTAGTTCATCATGGCTTCTGCCGTGCAAGTGCACATAACACATACACACACACCCACACTGCAAAAGAAGTGGACTTCTCATGATCTTGTTTTAAACAGACTTTTGTCATGATGCATATTTTTTTGCATATTACAGAACTCGATAAAAATTTTATGATATGGGTGGGTTGTATGCATCCACTAGCAAATGAGAGAATATGCAGTCATCTATCCCTGTACTCCTCACAGTTAGTAATCATTTCCCCCTACTGAAGTATATTCCCATCTGTTTTTGTAAGTTTCTCTATCTCTTCATTTAGTCTTTCCTCTTTTAAGTATCTGTACACTATTTAAGCATTTCTTGGCTGAATTTACATTTTTCTGACTGAGTTTCCTGGGTCTTTCTGCCACAGCTGCTATTGTTTGTCATCCTCCTTGTCCTTCTGTCTCCTAACTGGTGTATGTTTACCATATGAGAACCACAGTGGCTTTTTACTTTTGACTTGCATGCTAGATTTACAAAGGTTTGCTGCTTCTGTAACAGCATTTTTATGGTGTTCATTTGTTCACCTTTGCCACCTTTGTGTTTGCTAGAGCCTTCCCAAAGCACTGTGCCATTCTACTACAATCTGCTGTCTTGAAACCCATGTCCTCACTTTTCTTTGGCATTATTCTTAAGTGGCATGTAAACCATACTAGTCATCATCAGTTAATATGACTGGCAATTTGTCATCCTTTCTTTGTTTGTGTAATTACAGCAGTTCTCTGTACAGCTTTCCTTATATATTGTCATGTGTGTGTGTGTGTGTGTGTGTGTGTGTGTGTGTGTGTGTGAGAGAGAGAGTGAGTGTACATGAATATGGGTATAAATTTATTAAATGTGCTTGTACCTTTAAGATCTCTTAGTAACCATAAAGCAAACAGCAGTCCACTCTTTCTTGAAGAAGAAGCTGTGACAGTATGTGTGTTTTCAGTATGCTGCCATTTTTATGTGCATCTTAACCTTCAAATCCATTACTGAAATTCACAGTTCAAGATCTGGTACCATATGTTAATGGCATGACACTGTTTGAGTCAAGTGGGATATTTTTTCACTTAAAGTGACTGAATCTAAATAGGAAAATGCAGTTCCAAGACTAGGAACTGTGCTTGCTAAACAGCTGTGAAGAAGTCACAGAACTTAGAGGAAGCAATTTTTACCAAGAAGTTGTTTTTTATCTTAAAATAAATTTATGTTACTGATTTGTAGTCAAAGCCAAGAATAACCACAAATTAATCAAAAATGGCAAAGTTTCCCCCAGAACATTTCAGCTTTGAAAATGTAGTTGCCTGGCCATTGTGGAGGCTAAGAATCACATACATTTTAATAGCATCAAAGCTTCAATTGCACATGCATTGATTGGCAGTATTATACCTCTAAAATTGGTATGTTTAACATTTCCTATACATTATTCTAATACACTGGAGCAAATTTAAAAACTATCCACTAGAGGCTGTAATATCTTTGACCTGGTCCTTACCAGCTTAGCCCCCACTTGTACCCCACCTCACATCTCCTTATCTCTGGTTACATCTGATCACAAATCAGTCATATAGAAGTATATAAAAAAAGTCATAGTGATAGGGGAATGGAATGTGAAACAGAAGGTATGTAGGATGAAACTGAGTACAGAAAAGACAATTGTCGTGTCAGTAACTGGGGACATCAGCAGAAGCTGAAAATTGAGATAGAAGGGCAATGGTGGCAAAGAGATGGATGGATTGTGTGAGAGAAGATCTGAGTCTGTCAGGCATTACTCTTGAAGAAGGTAAGAGAGTGGCACTGAATCCAGAGACAGCTGATGTGACACACTGACCCCATTTAGAAAATGGGAAGGGGGGGTTGATGATGATGATGATGACAATGGTGATGATGTAATTAGTCACATTCTCTGTCAAACCTACTGGTATCACCCCCCCCCCCACCACCACCACCACCAAATGAGACCATTTTTGAAACTTCTCCAGGGCAAACCTACTTTAGCTTGCAGAAGACTTGCACAAAATTTCAAACAATCCCCCACAGATGGACCCAAATGAGAGGACTGATGCATTCACATTTGACTTTTACCAGCACCTAACCAGCTGCTATGAAAAGTCAGCACCTGTCCCCCAAAATACAATAGTGTATTCAGGAATGAACCACTCTGGTGGAACTCCTGTATTAATAAATTGCATAACAAAAGATGGAAAATAATGAAAAATTGTAAAGAAATCCCTATCTCTCCTACCTGAAGACCATATTGAAGCTTGCCAGCAAGAAACTTAAGAGCACTATTAGAAAATATAAAGCAGAGTAAGAGCTTGAAGTCATTACAGATATCAAATGAAGCTACAAGCCTCTTCATTTATGTCAGAAATATAGGAAATAATGCCCAACAATGCATTGAGGACTTCCATAATATCACACATTTTGATCCCAAGAACAGAGCCAACATATTAGCAGATAACTTTAGTGCTAACTTTAATCACCTACCCATATTGTTGCTTCCAATATCCTGAAAAACTTAGTTTGTTCTGAAATTGTATTGGAAAACCTCTTAGCAGCCCTGTCACAGACTAAAAAGAATACTTCTGTGGCACCAGAAAAGATACCTGACTGCATTCTCATTAGTGCCAAATAAGCACCACCCTAGTCTCTACTTAAACCGTGCTACCTCAGCCTATCCATGAGGTTTGTGCCTGATACCTAAAGAATAGCTGCAGATCCAGGTAGTTATACATCATTCAGCCTCACCACCCTTATATACAAAGTCATGGAGTGTATCATAGCAGAACTCATTTATGCAGACATGGCAGCTTAACTGATCTACACCTCAATTAGTTTGATTTTGTGAAGGGCAGGTTCTGTCTCCTGAATCTAGTAAACTTTTCTAAAATGGTTACAGAGGCTGTGAACAAGGATTTCTCCATAAATAATATTTATCTTGACTTGACTAAGGCTTTTGACATTATCCCCCCTATGCTGCTACTGTTGAAAAATTAGACAAAGGTAAATGTAAATCCATACATTGTCTGCTCAGTTGTAACCTGGCTATCCAACAGATCTCAGGTTGTAAAAGTTGTTGGTACCCTCTTTGAACATAAACTTGCAATTATTGGGGTACCACAGGGATCATTGCTGGGCCCTCTTCTGTTAAGCATTAGTCTGCATAAATTCAAGCCAATATCCCAGAAGTGTGGTTGACCAGTTTTGCCGATAACTGCAAGTTGGACACAATTTACTGATTGGATGATACTAAACAGCTCTAGCAAGGGCTAGAAAATGTACATACCTGCTGTACTGAAAAATGGTCTTAAGCCAAATGCAAACAAAAGTGTAGCATAGTAGAATTTGGGGGAAAAAAAGTTGCTCTCGTGTCATACGCTATAAATGATACTCCTCTACAGACAGACATGACAATAAAATAATTCTCTCTCTCATTTGATCACAATGTTTCCACCAAAGTCAGGAAACACTGCTATCTGGCCCAGTTAATTTCCAAGGGAATAGCTTCAAGATTCAAAGGAGTCATCCTACTACTGTACTCTTCCCTTATCAAACCCATTATCGATTATAGTGCTCCCTTTGGTGTGTACAAATCCAAGCATATTACTCAGCTAGATAGGTCCCAAATATTTCTAACTGAGAAAACTGAAGGTGTGAATGAAAGTTTCTCAAATGCACAAGATGTAACCATTTACTTTCTGGGTCAGAGCATATGGCAGAAGGCATAAAAATTGCCACAAGATTGGATATTTTGCTGCTGCATGTAAAGCCAAGGCAGAAAAATAAGCAGCCACTGAAAATAAAAATGAAGAATGTGTTCAGAAAGCATTGTTCTGAGTTCAATGACAATTATGTCAAACTCTGAATTGGACTGGGAAGTCAAAGTCATAGGTTTATAGATCTATAGATTAGTACTAGGTTAACTGCCCTTGTGGACCATTTTAAGCCTAGCCAATTATCCCATGTGAGAATCAAACCCTGTATCATATATTTGCAAGGTAAATACTTTAACCATTAAGCAAACTTCCCACTCCAAGTCCCAAAACATGAAACACCAGTAAACTTTAATCTAGCTACAGAGGCTCATGTTACTAGAATATTATGAGGTGCATCTCAAAGCATTCTACCAAGTTCCCAAGTATATCAAGGCAATATCTTTTCCTAATTTTGATCCTTTACCCCCCCCCCCCCCATTATTTTTTAGCTTTCTCCTGGATTCTTGAGCTAAAAAGTTCAGAGTCATGTGTGTGGGGTATCGTGTAGTGAGTTGCATAATGTATTCGGACAGCAGTGAGATGAGAAGGCACCTTCCTTTGTGGCAGTTATTTATGTATTCACTAATTAGTTTGATCACAATCAAAGTTTTGTGTGTGTGTGTGTGTGTGTGTGTGTGTGTGTGTGTGTGTGTGTGTGTGTTAAATTACTGTGGATGATTGTTATTTTTATTTTGTTACAGTCAATAAATTTGGTTTTAATTGCTGGATATGGTGGCTGTTGGTTGAGCTGTGGCAGTCTGGGAAGGATGTGAGTTACAGCAGATAACCACTGGCACATGGTGCAGTGGGAACTATTGCTGTCTCATACACTTCACTGTTTGGTTGATTTTGGGCTGTGATTCCATCTGTGTAGAGTTTGCATGTACTTATTCTCTATGTGTAGGTTTTATCTAGGTGTAGATGTGACAATAGGAGGTACTGCCTTTCATGCCAGGAGAAACAGAGTAGTGGATTTGTAACATATGCCAGCACAGCTAGCTGGAATTTTGTAAATAATTATATGTCATTTGTATATCAAACTGATCTGTATAGATGCTTGTGCTGAAAATGTATTTGTGAGATTTGTTTGTTAAAATGTATCAACAGTGCATCCTTCTGGAAGGAAAAGAAATGTACATGTATTATTGTAACTGAATTAAATGTATATGTTGTAACAGCATATACTGGAAGTGAAGAGGTTAATCTTAATCCACCTGACTTTGGAAAATATATCTGAAATTAAATTTCTTTATGGGTTAAGCCATAAAGATGTTATCCCACAGTTTTGAATGGAGCTAGAGATGCACTATCTGGCTAGAGAATAGTTGGTAGCTCCTGTAGGAAGAGTGAAATGGTTTTATGGTTTTATAACTTCCAGCAGCTGCACCACATCTGAGCAAAGCTCTACCTGTGTGCATTGTAGCACATAGGTACTAAACCCTGGTAGCTTCTAGTGATGGAGGATAGGGTAGAAAACAGAGACAGATGACCAGATGTATGTGATGTAATTTTGTACAGATATAATGTTTTAATATTAGAGGAGACTGAAGGCTGTCAGCATTCTACATTCTGTCTTGGATCTGACAACAAGGACAACTCACCCATCTTGCCCTGCTCTATTCAGTAAGGAGGAACAGTAATTATTTTAGTCAATCAGAAATAGATAGTGAGACTAGCTAAATACTGTTTTTCTATAACTGTGTGAAACTTTCCATCTGTGTTATTTTTAATATTTCTAGTGACTGAAACTCTGGTGTTTACTGTAAATATATATATATATATATATATATATATATATATATATATATATATAAACTTTTCATTGTGGCTTGTCCTTTCTAGAAAATAATAAGTCCAGTAAACAACAGCACCAAAAGCTAGGATTAACAGTTTGCCTAATACAAACTAATAAATCATGAAAATGAAAAACAAATAAACAAACTGAAACACAGCCAGGATAATATCTTTTATTCAATATTCAGTTAGCACTTTCATGGGTATCCAACCTGCTTCTTCAGACCATAAATAAAACATTTTCAAACACTTAATTATATAAGAAGATTCAAATTTTTAAAAGCCAATGACCTGCATGGAGCAGAAGCTTTTCTTGTAACATAAGATGTTACATTGTATCTCAGAGAGTGTGTTCTCATTCATCTTAAAGACATATGCTCTTGAATAATCATATAAAGCTTCATATCAAAAATAAGTGCATAAATATTCATTTCAAATCACATTGAATCTAAAAACATACTTGTTGTATCTTTTGGCTTTTCCCGGTTAGGGGTCGTCACAGCGGAACTCCGGTCCACTAATGATTGGTAGTTGATTTTTACATGCCAAGTTACCAGCCCTGATGCACAACCTTCAACGAAGGTACGCCCATTCATGCATGTCTCCACACAGAAGATGCCCTAGCTGAGAATCGAACCAGACAGCGTCTTACTGTGAGGCGACAACGCTACTGCAGCACCACCACCATGGATTCAGAATCTAAAAACATACTAACGATTCTTAAAGCTATATGGCATAATATAAAGCAAGTAAACAAATATATACAGTAAGAAAAGTGCACATTCCTAAAGTTAAAAACATAAAACATATGACAAACATAAATATCTTAAAAAAGTGTTGAAAACATCTCAAAATGTTTGCGACTATATATAGCACATGTAAACAATACCCTCATAAAAAAATATTGATAATAATAGATGCGGATGTGACAAATAGATTAGCTAGCTGTATAAAAATATACTTAAGAATAATATCAATCAAGAAATGGTAATGTTAAATAAGGTACTGTTAATGCTTTTTGGAAACCTAGTAATATCACACCTGCTTGATAAAAGGAAAAAAACACAAGAGTTGACTAGAAGAATTGAGAGTATGTTGGAAATTAATCAGAGACAGGATATGGGAGATGGAGATGAACAGGAACAAAGCCAGTAACTTGGAAATTGATAAATGTGGGATTAAAACGCAATAATTATATTTGTAAAACATGAAAAAAGAAGAAACTCTGGAAATATTGGACTTTTTTAACTTTGTTAAACTTGTAGGGCATATGCCATACTTCATATCATTCATGTTCAGAAAAATATTTAAGAGAGGGGAAGAGGAGAGAGAAAGTTAACTGTAAGTAAAGCAAAATGTTTTTCTTAATAGTTACATTTTTTAAGTGCATGATTTTCTTTGCATGCTATAAAGTAAAGTTTTCTCAATTATCTTTAAGAGTAATGGGGATACCCATGTAAACATGTGCACCTGTTTTTTTTCTCCCTTCTTCTCTATTTCTCCTTGTTCAGTTTTAATAAATGTAGGCACTACAATATAAAAAAAGAAGAAAAGTCTGGTCAAAAGAGCATGACAAAAGAAAATTGATATACTTGCACAGGGCAATGACTGGATTAATGCCCTTAGCTTGATCCAGTAACAACTTTTAAGAGAAAGTAATTAAGTGAAAAATAACATTGAATATTAAAAAGTTTTTTTTCCAGCAAATACATGTATGCTTAGTAGCAACTCTGTATCTGGTTCTCATGTCTTCATGGAGACAAGCTGATAAAGAGAAATGGCTAATAATGTTGTCTGAAAGCATTCAAGTGTTTTCCTGTCTGTGAGAGCTATAAAGATAAGATAAAACTAGACAGTACTTAGTAGAATCACAGGCTGTACCATGCATCTTAGCATGGATAACATTTCTTTTAGGTTACCTCAAGCCTGTGAGTGTGGTTCTCAGTTTGGAACATTTATTCTATTAAGAGGGTAGAATTTCAATGTTTGAAGATGTACATAGTTTTGTGTATTATTATTAAGTTAATAGGTTTTAGGGGGTATGGAGGTGTGTTTGTTTTCTTTGTTTGAGGGCTTTCAATAAAACAAAAAGTTTTGCATAGGCTCAAATGACATAGGCTCAACTGGATATGACAAGAAACAACTGTATAAAAGATCAACCTGCCAAACAGTATATGCATGTTAAACAAAAGCTAGAACTAGTCATTTAACTAAAAAGCTGTTTTACATAAAAGGTGGGAATAATAACTTTTAAGACAATGTTTTCAGTAATGTCTAGAAACTTTAATGGTCTCACAGATAAATACAAAAAAGAAAGAACAGTGAACTGCATTAAAAATGTAGAGTGCAAATAGCTATGCTACAGGATACACACTTGGAAAGAACTGAACATGTGAATTTGATAAAAAAGAGGTTTTCAGGATGCTTATTCAGTGGAATACCTGGGGCAAAGAAAATGAGGAGTACTTATATTAATTGCAAGAGTAGATCTAATAGTGATAGAGGAGGATAAAAAAAAACATAATATTGGTACATTTGTAGTGCTAAGTAGCTACTGGCAAGGGAGCAGGAATACACTGGCATATATTTATATTCCACGGAAAACTGCTATAATGGAGCTTAAGAACATTCTGGGAGAAATAGCCAGCTTTCAGCAAGGAATATTGCTTATAGGAGGGACTGAAATTTGATTTCCAACAGTGAATATGTGTCTTGGGGGCTCAGAAGGGAAAATATAACAAAGGAGGGCAGTTTTTGAAGAAATTTATGAAAATATTTGCCATAGAAGATGTGAATTCAGTACGAGGAGTTCAGAGTGAATTTACATATTATTCCCCAAGATACAAAAACAGGGCTAGGCCACAATTTACATTTCACAGGAACATGTGCATTTAATTGAAGGTCTTGATACACACTCAAGAACTATTTCAGATCATGCACCAGTAATAACTAAAATAAAAACACAGGGTAATGAAATAAAAAAGAGACTGTGCTTTCCCACCTATCTGCTGAAAAGAGAGGAATTTAAGGAATGGGTAGTGAAAATTATTCAGGTGCTACTAGAGACAATAGAAATTTCTTCTGAAAATATAGCTAGGGAGTGGGATAAAATTAAAGTGGGGGTTAAAAATAGGGTAGAAGTAAACAAAAGGGAGATATGGCTAAGAAGCAACAAGAATTGTTTAGAGGGACTGACAAATGTTAAAGTATTGCAAAATAGGGGGACTCCCACAGAACAAGAAGAGGAGCAACTGTAGAATGCTAAACAGAAAATAAGGGATTACCTTAATAATATCTATGAGTTTAGAAAGATTGCTGTTAAGCAACAGTTTTTTGATAATAACCTAGAGCACAAAAACTTTTAGCACAATGATTCAGGCAACAGGAATTAGAAAGGATTGTCACCAAGCTTAGGGAGCCTATAACAAGGAAGACAACAAAATATCCTGTAGAAATATTAGAAATATTTCAGAAAATCTATGAAAGCCTGTGTAAAGCAGAGATATATGGAAGTCAAGAAAAGGTACAAATGGAAATGTTTATGGAAGAATTAAATATGCCAAGGCTAGAGGTAGATGAGGCTCAATTACTAACAATTAGGATAGGAGGAGATAAGATAAAAATGGTGATGTATAACCAATCTACAAAAAACTCCCCAAGTATAGATGGCATTCCTGTGGATGTTTGGAGTCTAGGAGGGAAAAAACTAGCAAAACCTGGGAGGTTTTGTTTAACAGTATTTTAAGAGGAGAAATACCAACATCTAGAAGAAAGTGGTGGTAGATGTAATATCTAAAGAGGGTAAACATCCATCAGATCCAGCTTCATAAAGGCCCATTTTAATACTAAAGCATGATTATAAAATGTTTATGTCTATAATGGCTAAAAGAATGGCAAACGTGATGCCAAAATTGACAGATATGAATCGATGTGGTTTTGTGGAGGGGGAGGCAAACATTTGATAACATAAACAGAACACTGATGATCCAGAGGGAAGCTGAATGTAAGAAAATACCACTGTTTTTGCTGGATCTTGATACAGAGAAAGCATTTGACAGAGTAAGCAGGGACTTTGAGCAGGGCAATGGAAGCATTTGCATTCCCTGATAAGGTTATAAGGTTGATGGGCAGGGTATATGAGGTGAAAATTAAAGTGGGTGGGGTCCTCTCTGATAATTTCTGCTTGAGTGGAGGAACCTGGCAGGGGTGTCCTTTTCTCCTTTCTTATTTGTATTATTTTTAGAACCATTGGTGAACAAAATAAAGGACTCAGAAATTCAAGGATATAATTGGTATGGTAGTCATGAAAAGCTGGCTCTGTTTGCAGATGATATTATTTTATACCTGACAAAATCATTAAGGGACATTATAGTGCTGTGGAACATTTTGAGACAGTTTCAAATCTTTTTGAGATACAAAATTAATGAAGCGAAAACAAAGGCAATAGCGGTAAATTATGTACCCACACACAAATTGGTTCAGCAATATCCATATTTATGGCGACATGATGAAATTAAGTTTTTAGGAGTATGGATAAAAGATGATTCCATTGTGGCAGCTAAGGATATGTAGGAAGAGACTAAACAAAAGATAATACAAAAACTGAGAAAATGGAAGCTCTTTTATATGGCGATGGATAGTAAGATACAAGCAGTTAAAATGTTTTTAGTCCCTTTAGTCTTATACACAGGTCGGGCATATTTTTATCAACCAGAGGAGAAGTTGTGGATAGCAATTAATAAGAGCTGAAGGATTTTATCTGGGAAGGGAAGATGGCAGGAGTCAAGTGGGATTACCCAATTTGAAGGCCATTGTCACGTTCCAACCTAAACCCCCCCTTTCCACCTTGTACTGACTCATCCAACTACCTCTAATTATTATTTCATCTCACCAAAAAAAGAAAAAAAAAAAACTTTCTCTCTAATATCTACTGTACTATTACCCTCTCCATGCATAATATTTTCCTAACCTACTAATAGCTAGTAGCTATATATTTTGAAATGTTAAACCTACATTTTGCATTTTTGTAATCATTGTAACAAGCCAGTTGCAAATATCATTGAGCCTATGTCCTTTTGCAACATGTGAAATGTAACTTGCAATTATCATGGAGCTTTTCTCCCTAGGCCTCCACTGAAAATGGGCTCTTCTTGGCCCAGTGGACCTCCCCGGTCATCAAACTTAAAATAAATAAATAAATAAAGGGGTATTTCAGAGCAACACAGTTAAGGCTTCTCTACATAGCACAAGCAGAAAACTATAATTCAAAGTGGAAAAGGATAATAATGAAATGGGGAGAAGCTCAAGAAACAATGAGAGACTGGGATTTTGGATGCAGACCTTTAAGGAGAATAACAATAATCATACAGAATATTATATTCATAAAGTAGCAGAAGGTATTCTAAGAACTAAGCTAATATGGGAATGGAGAAAGGAGATTCTGCCGATAGCACTGAATGCAATTGGGTCTATATTATAACAGCGAATGCTGTATAATCAACCAAATAAAAAATGAAGACACAAAATTCCGAACAAATGGAACAGCGATTTCTTTTTTCCCAGGGAAAAAAATCGCTGGTCCACAAAAAAAAAAAAAAAAAAACCCAAACAAAATAAATTGGGTGGCTTCGCCCCCAACACACCCTGAGATGTGGGGGGGCTGTGCCCCACACCTCCCTACTTAAATATACCAACTCCAAGATCGCACCACAGTGGAGGAAATGGCAAAGTCCTGAAAATGGCCCAGTGATTTTTTTTCCCTGGGAAAAAAAATCCCTGTTCCGTGTCTTCCAGATTTTGACATTTCGACATTTAGCTGTCGATTAAACAGCATTCTCTATATTTAGTGTTCGCTTCCTTACTAGGGAACCATGCAATTAGGGGTACAGACAATTGTCAAGAGGGGCCTGGAATTTATTGGAAAAAAACTGGCAAAGGAACCAAGGTATTGGGAGCAAATAACTAGAAAGGGAAAGGTAATAGAATGGGAAGTCACCAAGAACTTATTTGGACTGCAGGTTAGAGATTGCCTTCCCTATCAAGGACTGATATCAGAGTATAGGCAAAGAGAAAGAAATAAAGTGGTCCTAAACAAAAGACCAACCTAGTAGAGTTTTTAGTGGAATCTAGAACAGAAGCTGCTGTTAAAAAAGGAATAATTAGTAGAGCATATAAAATATTACATGATAACTATAAGAATCAATCAGAGGAGTTTAGAAAGGATTGGGAAGAGAGACTGGATAAGCAATTAACAAAGAAACAATGGGTATATATATATATATATATATATATATATATATATATATATGCAACAAAGTCAAGGAGATTTAGGACCTGTGCTTGGAAGTGTTTACATAGGTATTTTTGTACCCCAAGTAGATTCCAAAGAACCTTTCCTCAAGTAGACAGCAAATGTTGTAGGTGTGTTGGGGAAGAAAGAGGTAACTGTGAACATATTTTCTGGGAGTGTAATGAGCTGGCATACTTTAAAGATTCCCTGCAGACTGCTCTGTCAGAGATACTGGGTGAGCAAATTAGTGTAACTAAGGAAATGTGTTTTTTGAGCTATGATACAGAATCAGAATTGGATCGATGTAGTAAGGTTTTGCAAAGTCTAATTATGGTGGCTGCCAAAAAAACAGCTACTAGATAATGGAAATCAGGGTCTACACCAACCTTATTAGAAGTAGTGAATATAGTAACAGGGAGAAAACAACTTTAACTGGGATCTTTAGAAAAGGATAGGAGCAAATTCCATAGGAAAACAATGGGAATTGTTGGAACAATACATGCAGAGGAGGAACAAGGTTTAAAAGAAGGCAGGATTTGAATAAACTATGTAATGCTTGACTGACTGTGACTGGATAGAATATAAGTGATGTATAATGTTTGCAACTACAATTGTGTCATCATTGTTTGTAACGTATGTTTGCAACAGGAATTGTTTTGATATGGTTTGTTTTCATTTACATAAATGTTCAGATTGCCTATGTAATACATGATAATTTAACAAAGATGTTTCTTATTTAAAAAAGTAGGGCTTGGTCAGTCAAGCCTGAGGTGAATTTATGACTATCCATCCAATTATCCTGATTCTGTTTGAAGGAACATAGTGTTTGTGTGTGTGTGTGTGTGTGTGTGTGTGTATGTCACACCGCTTTATGTGTGCATGGTGTATTCTAGAGGTGAGTGTCTTTCCACCTTGTTTTATTGATCTGCTAAATCAGGTTTAGATCTCTTGTTCTGGAATTTGTGGAACTGCTTGATTTGTGAACGTACATGAGAGTCTGGATTATGGGTTCCTGCTTGCTCAGAAATGAAAGCATCAGACGTCTCTGAGAGCCTATCAGGGACATTGCTTCTAGTCTTTTCTGGTAGCTTATGAATTTTAAGTCTGTGATACTGTTTGGAATGAACTTCTGGGGTCTTTCCAATTGTTTGATATGTTTGATAAGGTACAGCCCAAAAGGGGCATTGTATTCTATAATTGGTGTGATCAGTGCTGAATACAAGGGGACAATAAAACCTTTAGATTTGAATGATTTTCCCATGGTGATCGGTTACACCAAATAGAAGGACTTCCTGACAACTGTTGTTACAGTGGTGATCAAAGGAGAGAGAATTATCAACCCAGATTCACAGGTCATTATCTATGTTTGCATTTGTTAATATTTAATTTAAGCCCATTTTCAATGCACGTTCCTACTGGAGGGATTCTCTGTCAAAGGGAGATTTGACGCTGAATCCCAATTTGAAGTTATCTCCAGACATGGTTAGCCATATGTTTTGATGTTTAGTCAGTACGTCAAAGAAGTAAATACTAAATAAAAGTGGTCCCAGCCAAGCCTTGCAGGACATCACACATCACCTTCACATTCTCTGACACTGCCCCTGACATCTGCACCGTGTTGGTTCTGTCTTTTAGTCAATCAGCTATCCATCCTACCACACAGGGGTCCATTTGTAATGGACTTAGTTGATTAATTATGCTAGCATGGGGAGTCCCCCTCAATGGGTCATGACACCCATGAAGCCTGCTTAACCAAACTGAAGACAGTCCAAATTTTACCAAACCCACTGATTATGGGAGATTTCAATTATCCCACCATCAACTGGGAAACCTATTCTAGACCAAACTCAGTAGCACAAAAGTTCATTGACTTTGTGAATTCAAATGCCCTGGAGAAAACTGTCCATACCCCAAAAAGAGGAACAAGCATTCTAGATCTGGTCCTCACCAACATATCAAACAGGTGCTCTGCTACAACTGTTGGACCCTCATTAGTTAAAACTAACTAAAAATCAGTCACCTTCAAACTGACACTTACACCACAACTCACAAAGAGTGAAATCAGACTAAAAAACTTTACCAAGGCAAACTATACCCTCCTAGGTGAAGGTATAAATGCATTCCAAGCCCCACCCCAAAATGAAAGTAGTAACTACACCGAAACTTACATTAAAGCTCTGTACAGTCACTTGCATATGTGTATAAACTCAGCTGTACCAGATAGAATCAAAGCCAGAGCCCTAAGTAAAATCAAGCTACCATGGTGGATTTACAGCATCAACAAACTCTACAATAAATGCAGAAAAGTGCTATCCAAGAAAACAAAGACAAGGACCCAACAATGGAAAAGCACCCTCAGCCTTAACAGGCAAATAAGACAACTTATCAAATCCTCCAAGAACTCCTTTGAGAGAAACCTAGCAAGTACTTCCAAGATTAACCATAAGGCCTTTTACAGCTATGTATGTAACCTAAAGGGCAGGACCCAAGCATGTGCAGAACTGGTGGCCAACAGTATCACACACACACTGACCCCACAGAGATAGCGAACCTACTAGCGAATAGGTTTGGTGAAAATTTCACTCCCTTATCCCATCCTAACTTACAAGAAATCCTCCTCCAAACACCCCCCTCACCTTACATATCTGACAAGCAGGTCCTCAAAGCTCTGTCCAAGGCAAAGAACACTGCCTCTATGAGACCAGATGACATCCAAGTCTGTCTTCTAAACAGGCTAAAACATTAACTAGAATTACCACTAAATACTCTTTTCAATCATTGCCTAAGCACAGCCTTTGTTCCTGTGGAATGGAGAACAGCTACAGTTATTCCCCTCCACAAAGGTGGCCTAGCAACAGACCAGGTGAATTACAGACCCATAAGCCTGACCAGCCTCATCTGTAAGGTCATGGAATGTATCATTATGGATCTCATAAATAAAGACATAGGTGACCTCCAAACCCCAGATCCTACACAATTCGGCTTTGTAAAAGGCAGAGCCTGCCTGTTAAATCTGGTGTATTTCTTTGAAAGTGTGACCAAGGCCAATGATGAGGGCAAATCTTTGCACACAGCATACCTCAACTTGACAAAGGCTTTTGACACAATCCCACATTCAGGCATTACCTACAAACTTGGCTAACTGAATGTAAACCTTTTCATTGTAAGATGGGTTGCCAACTGGCTCTTCTCAGAAGTTCAGGTCAAAACTAAAGGGTTGTGGATGACCAAGTTTTCAGACAACTGCAAACTAGGTACTATCATTGAATCCCAAAATTATGTCAGTATAATCCAGGATGGTCTCACACAGACAAATGACTGGTGTATTAGTCACGGTCTCAAACTTGAATGCAAAGAAATGCATTATCGTCATTCCCTTCAGCACAAACAATGTCCCTTCACACTATCAAATCATTAACAATACCCTAAGTGCCCATGACATGGTAAGGGATCTGGGATCACAGGTTGACCTCGACCTTAACTTTGACCATCACTTGTCTACCATTGTAAGGAAAGTTTTCCATGTAGCTCACTTGATTAGTAAAGGCATCTCCTCGAGAGCAAAAGAAGTTATAACTCCCCTATACTCTGCACTTATCCAGACCATAATTGAGTATAATGCCCCATTTAGTATGTACTGCACTAAGCACCTACAGCAATTAGAAAGACCTCAAAGGTTTCTAACAAAGAAGATCAAGGGCCTCTAGCATGTGCCTTACACGGACTTACTAAAATCCCTGTCACTATCACTATACTCCGTATCATAAAGAATTCTTAGGGGAGACTTATGCCTGGCCTACAAAGCAACCCAAGACCCAAACCCAATGAACTTACTGCATATCCATAAGTCAAATGGGTCTAGGACTACCCATTCCAGGGACGTAAATATGGCCTGCAATTTAAATAGGACATACTGGAAAGACAAATTTATCTCCCAAAGACTGCCACGTCTTTGCAACAGGCTACCAAATTCATGTGAAACAGGACACCTCTCTAACACTGTTCAAGAGGAACCTGGACAAGTAGATGGGGCATCATAAATTCTTACCAGGGATAATGCCCACAACCCTCCTGGACATGGGCAGTCATCACTAAATGCAATCTTGGGTACTGACTAGTACCTCTTCGGTATTACATTGGGTTGAAACTGCTAGGTTTAAAATTACCTTCAGGTTGATAGCCTAGTAATCTCCTATGATCCTATGATGTCAACTGTCTTGGCCAAATCAAGGTAATTTGCACATATACCTAGGGTTGCCACCTTTTCAAATGCCCAAAGTGAGACACTTTTGGTAAAAACATCAGATTTATGCAAGCCAAAACCTACCCACGGCCAGTACAAATGACAGAACTTCACTTCTTTGCCTAAATAAAAGCTTATTCTTGTAGCATTTTAGTTGCTTATTCTGTTTCTTATAACATTTAGGTGTGTCAGATACAGAATAACTGTTATATGCAACTATTACATAAAATATAGGAAATAATTTTGTCCTAAAATCCCAGGACATTTACCATTTTTATAATTTTTTTGCAGGACACAACTGCCCAAAGAGGGACTGTCCCTCGCAAAGTGGGACAGGTGGTAACCCTACATATAGCTTGACTGCTATCAAATGCCTGTGTTACCTTTTTGTAATATTTTATCGGGTTCATTAGACAAGATCTATAAGATCTACCCTTTACAAAATCAAATTGCTGTGGATCTGGCCTGATGAGATTTTTAATGTTTATGTTAATCAAGTATGTTAGAATGCGTTCAACTACCTTAAAAGTGAGACTTGTGGGGCTGATCAGCCTATTGTTTACAAGGTCAGTAGTAGGGCCACTTTAATGCAGTGGGATCACTGGTGGTGTTTGCCATTCTTGCAGAAGTGAGCCTGTAGTCAGACTCGGGTTATATAACATATGGAAATGTTTTGCCAGGACATGTTTAGTACTATTTAAGAGACAGTCCAGCATGTTATTCAGGTTCATAGAGGAAGTGTTCTTAATCTTAGATAGCACTTTCAGTACATGTTATTTGATAATGATGGGGGGTTGAGAAATACGGGTAAAATAGGGCTTTATATAGCCATCACTTCTGCACTAAATTTATTTGCTAGTATATGGGCAATCCACTGGATCTGAGTAGGTTTTGCCATTTAGTATGAGTTCTGTACACTAAGTGTTCTTGGTTTTCTGATATAACTAAAGAAGCACTTGTAATTGTCCTTGGCTTCAGATGCTAACCTGAGTTATAGGGCTGCATTTATGGATCTAGTAGTATTTGTTTTTAAATTCTTAGTCAAATTACTAATATTTTCCATGACCTTGGAGTCTTTAGATGAGTTGTAGACGCTAATGAGTTTTTTTTATTGTACATTTTATTTGTTAGTGGACCACCAGTGTGGTTTGCTTTTAAAATTTCCATTGTATTTGGATCTAGATGGGTATGCCATTTCTATACATTTATTTATGAGGGTATAAAACTCCTCTGGGAGTTAATCTGTTGAGACAATGTCTGGGGTGATGTTGTTCTATATGAATTTCAAGAATTCATCATAGAATTTGAAGAGACTTGTGCACGTGAAGTCTTTGAATTCTGATATATTTTTTTTCAGGAAGTTTAGCTAGTTTGAAGGAAAAGATTACCAACTTATAGTCTGACTTAATTGGGGAGGGAGCTGTTAGTGGAGCTGTGCATAATAACCCTGCATTTGTAAAATGCCCAGTCAATAATATTTTGCCCTCTAGCTGGGCTAGTAACAGTCATGTCCACAGAGTTTTTATTATTAGATCTAACCATTTCTGCACATATTCAATGTTTGAGGTGTAGGTACTCCAATCAACTGATAGGTAGTTAACGTCTCCCAGAATGATGGAATTCTTATTTATGGGGGATCATGTCTTTCATGATGTTTCAGAGCAAAACCTTCAGGGTCATGGAAGGTGTCCTGTAAAAGGCAATAAAGTGAGAGCTGATTTTGTGTAGTTTGATTTGAAGTTTAATAAGTTCTGTTTGTGGGTTTCTGGGGAACTACCTGGAGTCTATATGGTCACTGACAAATATGAATATGTCACCACAGTTGCCACTGGGCTTTTAGGCTTGGCAGGTGGTTAACCCAGGTATAGAGGGAGTGCTTTCTGTACATTTAAACCATATTTCACTTTACACAAATATGGATACCTTCCATATACTGCGGTAGCATTGTCCCCTCACAGTAAAACGTTGTCCTGTAAGATTCTCAGCTAGAGCGTCTTCTGTGTGGAGACATGCGTGAATGGGCGTACCTTCATTGAAGGTTGTGCGTCAGAGCTGGCAACTCGGTACCTAAAAATCTACTGCCAGTCATTAGCGGATTGGAGTTCCGCTGTGGCGACCCCTAACCAGGAAAAGCCGAAAGACACAACAACAACAACATATATGGATTCCTTCCAAATGCAGGAGAGCCTTAAGGTTGAGCAGCTTGTTTAGACTTTTGGCATTGATCAGTGTCACCTTCATTTGATTTTGTTATATTATTGATAAGTTTGCTATGTTGAAATGTTCATTAACTGAGCTTTGTCTGATAAAGGCACTATGGTTGCAGAAAAAGGTTTAGCCAGTATGTGGAAGCCTTTGAATGAGAAGTGCAGACCATCCCTTGCAAAGCAAATAAGAATGTCAAGCCTATTGTTCAGTGCTAACATGAACCCCCCTAGAATGACATCAGTTATTTAGGCAATTGTTGGAGCCAGTCAACTTTTCTTTGTATGTAGGCAGCATTCATAGAGACTGTATGATTCTGCTCAGTATCAGGGTCTTGCCTGCATTTCTGACATGCATACCGAGCTCAGACATGTCTCTCTGCACCTCCCTCATGCCCCCCCCCCAAGTCATTCACTCCCGCATGCACAACTACCATATTGTATTTATATTTGTCTGATGCAAAGGTCCAAATGGCCTCTCCCAAACAGAGTTATTTTTGTTTAATAAGACCTCATTGTCTGTGAATATAAGGCAGTCGCTACACTGCTTTCGGGTACATGATGCTATGAGGCTGGCAACAGAGAGTTGCTTATAACACAGAGATGTTTCACTGTCAATATTATCCATACAACTGGAAAGCAAATGATTGTGGCCATCATGCTTTCAAGAAACTCAGTACCTGATAAGAAACGATCTGATACCAAACAAGATGTTGCCATGTTTGTGCAGAGCATAGAGCCAAATCAAACAGTAACTACTAAAAGGCATGACAGACTAGAATAAGTTACCAGTCATGACAATAAGCTGCAGATGGTCATTAAATATCTAAGGGATAGAAGGCCTAGCCATTGGACATAAGCAGAGCATCTGTTATACAAATGATACACTGTCAGTTCACAATTGTTTGAAAACAATGGTTTACCGCTATACCAAGACAGAATTGTTATACCATCTTCATTACATGCCAAAGTGCTTAAACAAATAGTCGGGCTTTGATGTCCATCATGTAAGTGTCATGAAAGGGCCAACATGTCAGTATAATGGCCAAGTATTAATGTGTGCATTGCAAAGCTTATATCAACATGCCACTTTTGCATAATACATAAACCATACCAGAGGCAAGCACCACTGCTACCAACTCTGTCACCACAAGGTCTACGGCAGAGAGTAGTTTGTTGCAGCTCTATGTGAGCTTGAAGGAAAAAGCTACCTTGTAGTAGTGAAGTGTTGCTCTTGGTACACAGAAATTCTACACTTAGCAATGACAAGCTAAGTTACTGCCAGGTGCAAGACAATGTTCACTACACATGACATAGCAATTGAATTCGTAACAGATAATAGTAAACGGTTTGTATCTTCGGAGTTCCATCAGTTTGTGGAGGATTATTGCTTCATACTGTCCAGTGAAGCTGATGAAAGTTTGCATTTCAAATTGTCAAAAAGACTCTTCACCAACCTGATCCTCACAAAGCTTTTCTGTCTTACCTTGCTACTTCACACAGTGCTATGGGAATAAGCCCCATAAGGATAATGCTTGCCAGACAAATCAGGGCTACAATACGTATGCTGGAATCCAAAATAAGACAAAAGTCAATTCCCTTCAAATCTGTCAAGAAAAACAACCCAAAGCACAAAAGATACTTGCAGACAGTCCAATAACCAAACAATCCAGTGGAAAGGCTGAGCAAAAATACATGAACCAACTCAGAAACCAAAAACTCAACCATGCACCCTGGACCCAATAAATGCTTGCAAACAGTTCTATGACAGGTGATACTCTACACAAACTCCACCTGCCCTTCAACCAGGCCAAACAATGTGAAATAACTGGTGTTACAGTAGAAAAAGCAGATGAACTATGATTCTGCATGGTATAAATGGATGATAATGCCATTATGAGATTTAACCAGAGATGTAAACAAGCTATTCCTGTGTAGTCTCAACCAGAAAGCTGCATATCAGAGAGCTATGCTCTGATGTTTGATCTAAGGAAGAGAGGTCCTTATCTAATACAAATACACCAAATCAAATATATTGCCAAAGCCAGCTAACTGAGATAAATGTGGACATTCCAAATCCGAGACAAGACCTATCCAGAGTACCTTGAAACTTGATGTGACTATGCCAGATACTACCCATACTGGTCCAACTTCAAACACTAGAAAAGAGAAGTTATAAGTCTTTGTCCAATGCTCTTTCTTATACAGGTTACTTTCCAGTGCTAGTGATCATTTGTGACCACAAGGTATGTCTGTCAGAGTAATATAGAGAGTGCAACTATGTTTATGGTCAGATAAGTGGCCATTTCTTTTTATCTTAATATCAAGAAGTGGTATAATTAAATATTTTTATCTAATGAAAGCTGCACAACTACCTCCAAATGGTGCTTTATTTTTGAAAAGTACTAGTTAAGATCAGAGATGCCGATTTATGGTTCACAAAAGATGAAATTATGCTTTCAGGAAACAAAATCTGGGAATTTTATTCATGATTTTTAAATGTAATTTCCAGTCATTGCTGAGATTTCATATAATTTTGTAGTGTAGTTAAGCTAAAATTGTTTATAAGTGCAGAACAGTTAGTAAGGCAAGCTTGCATTATTACCAAGCAGTAAATACAAGAAAAAATATAGTCTGTTTTAATTGATTGCTCAGGCCTAAAATACCAAATTGCATTAAAATCTTTGAACACAGCCATGCTAAATTTCTTGAAAATCTCAAAACTCATGTAGTTTCCTAATAGATATGCCCATATATCCGAAATTCCCTCCCCAGATAATTAATTTATCCAGCTTATCTTTATTGCTTTTACCTTTCACAGTTCTGTCACATACATGATTTCATTCTGTCTTTCTAATCACCACTCATACCTTTTATTCCTCAGCTTCCTTATGGCCATAGCGTACTACCTTGCACACTCCTGTACTCTTATTTATATATTTAATACTAAGCACTGTAACAACCAACAGCATTTAATGGGAGGTTGGCATAATGATTAAGATGCTTACCTTATACACACAAGGTGCATGGTTTGATTCTTACATGGGGTAGTTGGCTAGGCTTAAAATGGCCAAAAGGCAATTAGCCTAGTAATTATCTATCTATCTTACTTCTGTTCTTTCTATCTCTTTGTGTCCTAAGACACATTATGATCTTGGTGACAGTCTATCGGATCTTTATGTCATACTCATACTATATTATTTCATAACAAATGTGCTTAGCTTAATTACCTGTTAACCTGACTGTCAAATGTATGAAACTTCTTTGTATTGCTATAATATCTGGAACTTTTCTTCACTTGATCCTGTTGAAAATGTGCTTTTGCGCAAGTGGACTATCCTGGTTAACAAATGTAAATAAATAAATACAACAGTTTTTCAGTACTTAGGTGGTCCAACTTTGTGATTTACCAGTATTTTCCCAAGAAAGATAGAAAATTGGTGCCTCTGGTTAAGATGTGTACAAAGTGTAAAATTCTTTCCAAGGTTTCCACACTACTTTTATGAATGCTGATTGTGTGTATCAGATATAATTAGAATACAAGTCATTTGGTAACATATTCTTTCTCTCTCTCTTTTCTGGGTGTGTGTGGGAGGATGTAATGATAGCAGTTCAGTACAGCTTTCCAATGTATACATGTATAAATGTACTTCTCCCTTTAACAATGCTCAGCACTATATGCCTATAGCTCTCAGCTCATGCTTGAAGAAGAAACTGTAATGATGGCATGCTGCCATTTTCTGTAGAATTGAAGCCTTATCATAACATGAAATCTTGACTTTATTGTACAGCACGGCTCAGGATCTGGTACCATAAGTTGAAAGTGGAACAGTGTACTTTTGAGAAAGTCATGTATTAAAAACTCATTCCTGAGTGGGTTCTACTACTAACTGTCTGAGCTCTGCCCCCCCACCCACAGGCTATTGAAAAAGTTCCTGATCACAGATGTGGTAGCTGTAAAGGATTTCCACTTAATGTCTAGCATAATAAAATATCATTGATATCTGCCATTTTGAAGATAAATTCTGCTATTTTCTTATCTGGTGCTTATTCATGATGAGATGGTCTGTATACAATTCATGTTAACATGAACTATGATTCTCCTTTCTTGTTTACTCATTTCCCCTCTTGCTTTATATGTAATGCAGAAATACGTATGCGTTCCCTGTTTGCACTGAACAAACTTACTGCACTGTCATAAAATAGTTTAAACACTAACTTTTTTTTCAGAACTAGTCATAATGCAGCTGGCATGCAAAACAAGAATTATTCTCAAGGAAGATTTTGTTGAAGGTCTCCAAAATCTTGCATACTTACTTGGATTCTCTGCAGTCTTTTGAAATAACCTTTTACCCTAGCTTGCCATGAGACTGACAGTTTGCAACAGGCAAAAATAGTGCATAAATTAACAATTTAAATGAAAGTCTGTATTTAAAAAACGCTGTCAGCTAAGGCAACTCTAAAAAGCATTTAATATTATTTGTGTAAGGGGTGCCCTTATATTTCCTGTCATAGAATACTATTTTTAGGGGAGGGGGGACGACTACTAATTCCAATCACTGCTTTGTTTTTCTGTATAATGCATTACTTCAAATGCAAAATAATTAATTTACTCCTGTCATGTGAATTGCTTTGCAACACACACCTCTTAGTGTTTAATAATGAAATTACCTCCTTGCATTGATGAAAAAACAGCATTCGCATTCTGTGTCCCTGTGTACCGACAAGAAAAAAAACACTTCGATCCAAATTTTATCACAGGTTCATTTTATTTCAGTGTTATGCAGTTTGTATAAATTCAGGTTAAATTTATTTATTTATTATTCCAGCACTCTTCTTATAACTTCGCCTTTATTATAACTTTGGCATTCTCCTGTTTGCCAAATGCAGTCAGGCCCCAATGGTCTCATGGATAAGTCATTGGCCTCCTAAGCCAGGGATTGTGGGTTGAAGTCCCATCTGGGGTGATAAAATCTTGAGCTGAAATAGCTCAGTTGGGGGCAAACCTCTCAACCTTTTAGAGCAAGAAATCAGAACAAAGCTATAAATAAAAGTGGGATAAAGGCCCAAAAATAAGGACAATTTTTAAATATCGCTCTTATAAACTTATAAAGTTGATAGAATAAAAGTTTTGCATTAGCATGAATTTTCTGAAGGTTATGAAGTCTGAAACTCAAATGTCTGTCATTATTTTCTAACTTCAGTCTTTAATGCGTTGACACTAATTTTCCAGAAAACCACAATTTTATGAAAAATGGACCAAAAAAATGAGGCAAAAATCTGGACATTCTGCAAAAATCTGTACAGTTGAGAGGTATGGTCGGGGGAGCATTAAATCTATTTTCTATAAAATTTAGTGGTCTTATTTTGATATACAGTCCTGAAGGTACTTAACATTTTTTTAGTATATATACTTTGTGTGTGTGTGTGTGTGTGTGTGTGTGTGTGTGTGTGTGTGTGTGTGTGTGTGCGTGCATGCGTGCATGTGTGTGCCCATGTGCACGTGAGTATCATGACACTTTTCAGAAGAACAGATGTGCAAGGGGAAGTCGACTTAGTTGGGAAGTAAGAAAACATTTTTTAGAGAGTAAATTATTTACATATGAGGCCAACTTCTTGAGAGACTAATGAATCAGAAAAATTGTGAGAATTCAGGAATGCGTGACTAAATAAAGATGGTGGTGGAGGGACAAAGAATGATGCTGGCTAATCTAGGTCTGTATTTTGTTTTGCACTGGTCCGATTACACTCTTCATCACAACCTGGGCCTTATGGTAAAGCTCTCTTACATTAATGGGTTACAGTGTATAAACTATTACAATCTTAATGAGTTACAATGCCATGAATACATCTTAACTGAGTATATACAAAGTACACAATACTGTTAGACTATGATACAAAAACAAGAAAAGTTTATAACTTGATCAAAAACAAATCTCATAATACAGCAACATAGTTATAATGTAGCCCTGTACAAATCATGAAATATCTACAGTAGCCACTATTAAGAGAATAGTCCCATGAAAATAATTTGTACTGGTAAAGTTTGGTTGATGTGACAGCTGTTTAAGCCTTTATCAATAAAGCACTTACATTTGGATTGGCTTATAAAATGTTTTTGAGTTGTTGTCAGAACATAAGTCTTGTAAACAGTGATGTACTAGACACTTCTGTGCACCCATTCAGGAATACAGGATGTGTGTTGTATGCCATCATGGACAACTGCAGTTTATGCATATGATTTGCAGTAATTCATTATAGCAATAACCCACGCCTGGGTGTGGGTAATGCTGGATTTACCCACGGTTGGTGTGGTTTGGTCATGTGGGCGAAGCCCAAGTGGCCAAACAAAGCCAACCGTGGGTAAATCCAGCATTACCCACACCTAGGCATGGGTTATTGCTATTATACAATGACATTATTTAAGAAAAAAAATAATTACTTTTCTTAAATAATGGCATTGTATAATGCCTCCTTGCTGCCCTTCCTCAGCCGTCTGGTATTCTGTAGCAGTTCTGATGTACTGCGCATGCGTATGCCTACGCAGTACATCAGAGCTGTGGGCAAAAGACACAGAGAAAGCAAGATCCCTGTTGCTTTTTACAAACTGTTTTGCTATGTTAAATGGGTTTAACATAGCGAGACAGCTTTTTAAAAAGCAACGGAGAATCTCCGTTACTTATTTTAAAGCTGTCTCGCTATGTTAAACCCATTTAACATAGCGAGACAGTTTTGAAAAAAGCAACGGAGAAAGCAAGATCTTTTAAAGTTGTCTCGCTATGTTAAACTCGTTTAACATAGCGAGACAGTGTTGCTGTAAGAGTTATAGTAATGGAAAAAGTCCGGGTGACCAGACCTTTTTCCATTATTATAACTCGGATTTACAACATGCACGGTGACCAATCAGCGTGCACGTTTTTGAATATTAATGGGGGGTTGTTGTATAATGCAGCATACTACACACAGTGTACATGAGGTTTATTTTGCTGACAGCCACACTGTGTTTGTAAATTCCCATGCCATCTTCTTTGTTTCTGCCAACATAAACCTTGAAAGAACCTTACTGTTATTACTATATTTTTTATTTAGTTGTCAAATTATATGCTTATTTATACCAGTTAATCTTTACTTCTGATATTAAATAGTCCCTCTGCCAATTTAGTTTAATGGATTTAGTTTAAGTTTGTTATCATTTACCCACTGACACAAATTTGTGAAACTTGACTGAATGTGCTCTTTTAGGACTCAATGTGATTTACTGGTTTGAAAGAGTAGTATACAATCTGAATATAGTGTAATATATAGACCTGGAAGATGTTCAGTTATATCATTAACAAAGAGAAAAAATAAGTCATTCTAACATGGATCCCTGAGGAACTCCTGGTTCCCTCTATGAAAAATTGAGTTCCTAAATTTGAAAAGTGCAGTCCAGCAGATAATTTCATAGTGTTGCTTCCAAAATTAAACCTTTGCAGTTTGTGGAAAGAACTTTGTGGCTGACAGTCTCAAAAGCCTGTGTAATGTCAACAAAAATTCCAGCTGTTATTAAACTGTTGTTCATACTACAATAAATTCTATTAGTACCTGAGAGCAGGGCTGTATAGGTGCTAAAAGCATTACAGAACCAGTGTTGGTGATCTGTAAGTCTTTCTCTAACCAGCATTCCTTGAAATAAGGACATGTCTGGGAGGCAGCTGGTCCATAGGCATTAAAAAGAAAGCTCTTCATCCAGGGAAAACAGCAGTCCTCTGGTCTTTTAATCCTTTCTTTCCCTGTCAGATCTGTGACTCACTAGGCCCTCTCACTAAAGCATGTCAGTGAGGGACAAGCACACGCTGTCTCTCTATATATGTATGCCAGTCAAGACTGCAGCCTTAGTGAGCACTTCTAAATGCAAATGAACTCCGGCACAGACAGTTGCATTGTTCTAGGTAAGAAGTGATTTTTTTCAGAAATAAGGCTATATATGTTACTTACTTTAATGACTTTCTTTGTTCTTAAATGAGCATATCACTGAATTCGTAACTGGACAAATTTTGCTACCAGAGATGCAACAGATTGAGCTTTAAAAGGGACCAATCATGCAATAAAATCCCTTTCTTTCCATGCAAAAAAGTATATTTATGTTCTGGTATGAGATTGTGTGTTTGTGTGTGTGTGTGTGTGTGTGTGTGTGTGTGTGTGTGTGTGTGTGTGTGTGTGTGTGTCAGACACAGAGAGTTTGAAAAGGGTAGAATTTGTTGCTTTTGTAAAAAGGTAAACAAAATAATAAAATCAGATAAAATGTTCTCAAATAGGGAACTGCTTACCTGCACATCCATTAGAAGCTGTCCTTTTAGTGCTTCTGGAGAACTGCATTTGACTTCATATCTGTTGTCATTTACTAAATCTGTAAGTAACCATCCTCGGAGCCAGGTCATCTGGCAGTCACATCTCCAGTTATTTCCACTCAAGGAGAGACTCTGGAGATTTCGCAGAGGCTTTAAAGATTGTAATGTCTCCAGGTGATTGTCACGCATGCTTAATACCTGCAATGCTCGGAACCGAGTAAATGCACGGGATGATACTTCCTTCAAGGTGGCATTGTCCAAATATAGTTCTGTTAAGAAGCTGAGCTTTCTGCCAAATGAATCACCTGTTAGTTTCTCAATAGGGTTTCTGCTCAGAACAAGTACACTTATGCCTTTAACAGCACGTAGAGCTGAAGATGGGACACTCATGAGGTTGTTGCCATCAAGGTAAAGCCGCCGCAGGTTCTTCATGCTGGAGAAGGCCTTTGAGGAAATGTTGGAAATGTGATTGTTACTAAGATACAACCACCGCAGCTGAACCAGGCCCTGGAAGCTTCCATCGGCAAGTTCCGTCAGATTGTTGTTGTTAAGATAGAGTGCAATCAGTTTCTTCATAGATGAAAACATGCCTATAGAAAAATAAGATTTCCATTAAAAGTCAAAAATGAACAGCCATATGTATTTATATTGCATTTGCCTCACTCCTTTTGTTACTGTGCTGTTTACTGTTTGGCAGATAAAATGCAGTCATCTGCACATTAGAGAAACACTGAGCCTTACGACATAACAAATATGCATTTAAAATGTTTTGTTTGAGGATTAAGAAGTACTATGGTAGTCTTTATAGTGTATTTTTTTTTGTTTGCATATTAGGGAACACTCCAAGCTAGCAGTCCATTCTCATGTATGGTTAGGAAGATCTGTCAGAAAAGTGAATTTGTAAAACCTACTGTACAAAGACAAAGATCCCTCAGATCCCTAGTAGGTATTCTACTCTGTCTGTATAACTGAAGGAAAGAAAGTCTTATTAGGAAAGCTCAGTTTCACACATGGTGCTAACAAATAAAGCTTAAATTAATTTTCAAGAGGGTAGTGGGAATTTCTGAATTAATAATGCCCTTTGCATTATTGGTTGCCAGTATTATTTACATTAAGGCTCTGACCTGAGGATTCCAGATGAGAAAGTAATGAATGCAAGCAATTTTATTTCTTAATTTGTGTGTTCTGTGATTATTAGGAATATCCTTCTGAGGTAAAGCCCACCTTTACTTATCCATTCACTTTCCTGGTTAAGAAATAAATGAATTAAATAAATAAAAATTCAGAGGAAGACCAGGGAACGCTCCATAAAAACAGTAAGAAAGCAAGTAGAAAAGGTAACGCAAAGCATTACAAAATACAAAATATTACAATATGAGTTTTTACAATGCAAATACAAAATGTCTATCACACTTAAGAAAGTCATACATAGCAAAATAAAGCAGCTGCATTCAATAAGATCAGTTACTTCAAGCAAACTTAAGATGTATAACAGTGAAATTGACAAGTTTCAGGTATTTTGCTGAACAGTGTCTGATAGGGAAATGCATTTTAAACCTGAATGTTACATTGAAAGAAAGAAGGGTGTTACTAATGCAGGAAGTAGCCATAAAATGAACACCACATCATTTAAGGCAAAAATAGGATGCACTCAGTCGATTCCCTTCTAGAATAAATGGTAGATGTTATGAGTATCTGCCCTAGCATGCATAGTTCAGAGCTGTGCTACAATGCTGTTTTACTTACTACATAATACGTATACGTTAGCACACCCAGCCAACTGGTCCATACATATATCAGTCCTGCACATATGTAAGTTTGCAGACATAACATACCTCCACATTTATGTTAGGAGTAGGGGAAAGAAAGTAACATGACTAAAATGTAGTAGGCCATTATAATGTGTGGGGTTTTCAGGATTACCTAGACCAACTCTACAGGTGCTACATCAAGGGAACACAGAAGAGAATCTAGGTAGATCTGTAATATTTACTGGAATGGTAATAACTGCTGCAGAAGAAACAACCATGTGGCACTCAACATACAGGTTAGCTTTCTGGACATTATTCTTAAAAATCTAGAAAGCTAAACTTAGTTTTATTTTTATTTAAGCTTTTGCCCAGTTTAAGTCCCACTAGGCCAATGGCCTCTATTCAGGAGAGGCTAGAGGTGGTATTCATACTGACTGAAAAATTTTCCAGGGCATTGAAAAACATCCCTTATTCTTTTTGATAGTTGTCTAGGGATTTTTTACACCCAACTAGCCTACCACCAACTCAGGCAGAAGATGGTTTAACATCTCATCTGAGGATTTAATGTCAATGTCACATGTTTCATATTACTTCTTCAAGAGTACTGCTTATATAGCTGATGCATTCATTATTGTCTTTTGTACCCATATTCTCGAACATTAGTATTATCAGATCATGTATGACTATTGATTTAGTTTCATGAGTAGCATGTATGAATGCTAAACTGCTTTGTGTATTGAAGGCAGCACAGTGGTTCAGTAATTCAGATCTCTGACTCAGTTCCAGGATCTGGGGTTCAGACTTGACATCCAGGTGCTGTTCATGTAGTGTCTGCATGTTCACCCATGCCTGTGTATTTTCCTCTGGGTATTCCTGTTTTCTCATAAAAACATACTGCTTGATTTGCAACTTACCCATGCTCTTGTGGCCGGGCTCATATCTGAAAAAGATCTGGGATGGCATTTCTTTTACTCTGTTAACAAATGTATAAAGGAAAATTAAATTAAATCATCAGTTTACTGATAGCAGTAACTTCTAGACATTCATTTTAATAGCACTTGCAAGCTTTCTTTAGATAAACATGTAATCCCTTCTCGTAGTTCAGCCTCAGGGCAGGCTCTTTTACAACACTATCTATTGCATTTGTATGGCTGTTCTGGGCTAGGAACATTGACTGGATAAATCCTTGAGGAGTATCTTTTGTTTAGAAGGCTACAAACATGGGAATCTATCTCCTTCTAACTTGTTGATAGTCTTGACCATCCATCATTTCCATGCTAAATGATGTAGCTGGTCATCCCTGTATGAGTGGTCACCTTTATCTGGGAAGGCTTATACTTCATGATCTGGTCAGCTCTTCACTTTTAGTATGATTCTTGTCATCCATATTTCTCTGTTGTTAATGGGTCAGTCACATGCACATCTTGAGGTAAGGGTGAGTTTGGTTTCCATCAAGACCTGGGTGACAGTGGTATCCACTTTTCTGACTCTGACACATTCATTAGGTAGTTCTTTACAGTGCATTTGTCTGGCTACTACTTCAGGGACATCCCGTTTCAGTACATTTCTGAATTAGTTTGAATGCTTTATTTATTTAGTTATTTTTATTTCATTATTTGTTTACCCCAAGGAATGACCCCAAGGCTCCTTTAATACATGACTTATGCTCCATGGACAACATTTGTTATATTAACAGAGACATTAGTATAAGTGTCATATAAAACAACAAGACAAATAGTTAAGATAGTTTCTACATTGATTTACACTTTGATTCATACTGTATAAGCACATTAACAGCATACATTATGCTATCCCAGTGGAATAGAGGGATGGAGCTCTGATGACAACCCAGATGACCCGAGTTCTATAAATGGCTCTGGCTATTTTTTTTTTAATATTATATTTTGCTGTGTCACAGCTGAACATCAACTGCTCTTAGTGCCCCTCCTCAATCAATCACCAGGTCTAACAAACCCTCACAACTCCCCCTCCCCTGGACTTAGTCTGACAATGTTCTGGACCAGCAAGGAGATTGAGGCTTGCTAAAGCAGCATCACACTGCTGCCAAGGGAGTGTTTTACCTATTAGTCCCTACTTCTGTGCTGGCCTAGTAACATTCTGAGGGTGGGGTGTGCATTGAGTGTCACTGCTGGACCACCTCACACTTCCACGAGGGACTGACAGCAACAGAATGCTCTGCCATCCTCAGGCAGCACCACTTCTATGTTATTCTGGTCTCCATCAGGGAAATCAGACTATGCAAGTGTGACCTGAGCATGTGCACTTCCACTCCCCCTAAATTGGCACACCCATCCTCCCTGCCTGTGGCATCAAGGGCCCATGGCATTATTTGAACTCTGCTTACCTGGGCTGTAGTCAGGGCATTATCCATTTATGCCATCAGTATAGACATAGCTCTGAATGCATCCTTGACAATTTTTTTAAACATCTTTATGAAATTATCCCTTAAGACATAGGCACATATACATTAATAGAAAAAATATATATTAACATTTGCATGCATTAAACATTACATACATTTTTCTTTCTTTATGACAACTGTCATTTAGTCCAGCATTACAGAAATTGCTCAGTTCCTCCCTTCCCTTAAACCTCACTCCTCCTCCCTAACATTATTCTGCATGTATCCATTTATTTCTATGAAATTATCTCTTTTCCCTTCCTAAAGATCCCACTTCTAGTAATTTCTTCTCTTTTATAATATTCAGTACTTCAGATACAGTTGGTTTATATTTTTATTTTCCATTTTCTAATAATTATTTTTTTTTGCAGCCAATATAATTGAATAAGGTCTAACTATGTCTAGGCAATTCAGATCCTGTGTCCCTACTCAAAAGAATCATTTCCTTTGTTACAGCCATTTGCTCCTCCAAAATTTCTGACAGGGTATCCTGTAGGAAATTTTTTAAATCTGTCAACTAATTACACTTCCAAAAAATATCTTCTCAGTTATCTCATTCTTCCCCATAATATCTCTTAACATTTGTCATCTACCTGAGGAAAACTTATTTGAAGTCTGCATGGGGTTTCAAATACTTATGCAAAATCTTCCAAGCAGCAATTATCTCAAGGATGTCCTGAATTCTCTTGAACTGAACTGTGGCAGTTTTTCCTGACAAACTGCTCCAGTAACCTATTTCTTGACATTACTATTGCTATCACCAGGACCGCCCTTTGGCCATCTGATGCCCTAGGCAAAAGGGATGCACATCCCTCCCCTGTACCAACCGGTGCCCCATCCTGGTCTACCTACACCATCCATATTACTGGAAAAGTGCCCCTGCTAGAGTGGCACCCTAGGAGGCCACCTAGTTAGCCTATACCCAAGGCCAGCTATGGCTATCACTGATATTGTTTTTTAGCCATTGTGGACAATTTGAGTGTACATCCACTACAACTGAAAACATTATGTCTTTTGTGGGGCCCACAAGGATGTGGAAGTGGTACATATTACAAATTCTATTATATTTTTTGGTCTGTGTACTTCCCAGTCATCCATCCCTCATCTACTATAGACCCATCTTTCCACATCTGATTGAGTAAAATGACAGCCAGGGATCACAGTGAAGATTTAAGAACATTTTCTGACTCCTAACTTCTGACCCATGTTGGTGAGACGTAATGGAAATTCTGACTTCACCAGTTCCAGTTTGAGTGCATACCTTTTCAAATCTTCTTTGCTCATTTATACTGCATGGAGTACAAAACTTGAGGTCTTCTCTCAAATGCTACTCCAGCATCATGACCTAGCCGGCCTTAGGCATAGGCCAACTAGGCGGCCGCCTAGGGCGCCACTGTAGCAGGGGCACTTTTCCAGTATTTATTTGGTGTAGGTAGACCAGAATGGGGGCACCAGATGGTGTGGTAGGGGGCACTGTGGAGCCCTTTTGCCTAGGGCACCAGTTGACCTAAGGCCGCTTGTATGCCCTGGTATCAGTGAGACTATATCAGCCACTCAGTTCCATCCCTGTGCAGCATACTTCTATGGCACTTGGGATCTACGTAATCTGTGACATAGACTATAGTCATGGGCTTTATCAATCTACACCATGGAGCCTGGTTCTAGCAGTGGATTTTTTTTGCATCTTGCATGATTTGCCTCAAACCAATGGTTCCGCCACCTTTTCCCAATCAGTCCATTCATTTACTTTATGAAGGTGACAACTGACTCACTCTCAGATCAGAAGACAGCCCTGCAGCATATTTGTTCAGCTGTGACAGAGCCTTATCAGTCCATTAATTCCCCCATGGGTGAGTGCTGGAATGTAGGAAGCAGTTTATTGTGGGAATTATAAGGTCTTCACCCCCAGCCTAATCCCCCGCCCAACAACCAGTGGTGATTGTCACTGCTGCTCTGTTTACTGGATGTGCTTCTGCATGTAGTGCCACCTAACATGCTGCAGCTATAACCCATTTCATCTGTTTTGCTATACTGAAACTGGGGTCATTAGTGCAGTGGGTCTAGTGACCTGCTTCCCCCCGAATGGGCAAGCTGGCATTGACCTCTCACTCTCATCTTCTTCTCCCAGCTCTTCCACCATCTGAAGTACTAATCAAAATCAGGTCATCTGGGGTATAGTCAGGCTTTTACCCCTCTGTGCAGGGAGGCCGAGTGTTAACAATACTTTTTTTTTTTTTTACCATTTAGCATTCTGGGGCATTAATGATTATTACACAGAATAAAGAAGTCCAGGTTCCTTTTATGGATAAGGCATTGGTTTCCTCGACCCTGATGGATCTTTTGCACATGTGAAAAACAAACAGCATCAGCAACACTAGATCCAGGGATTCAAGCTTCACTTGTGACATACACAGAATGTGCTGAAGAGACAGATATGTGTCCCAAATAATCCCTGAGCTATGGAATAGGCTCTCCATCCATGCAAAACAGAGTACATCCCCAACCCGATTCAAATAAAACCTTGACACCTGGATGGCAAATTGTAACTATACCCTGATCTGGCCCCCATGTTCCTTATGGAAAGAGGCTGTCAGTTAGAAAAGTATTATCCTAACTAACAACCCCTACAAATCTGTAGTTACATCCCTACTAACGTATCCCCCATATAGATGCCCATGATACCCGGAACCTAAATAGTCTGGAGTGCATGGCTAGGCTTGTAAGGGCCCTAGTGGTCATTAGCTTAGTAATAACCTATGAACCTATGAGACTATGTCACCTGCTGTGGCAGTGTCACAGTCACTGTGAGACCTCCTCTGTTTTCACCATGAATTTGCTACTTATTCAGATCCCATCATGTAAAATTATTCCTAGTGCACATTAATCAGTATCTGTCTGCATTACTTTACTTCAGCTGCATTATTTTACCCTTATTCACCCACCCAAACTTTTTCTGAATCCTGTCCAGAATGTGCTATACACAAACAGTATAACCATTAATATTATTAAGTATTTCAGGTATTTGTCATTTTTTTATTTGCTCCATTTTGTAAACAGTATTGTTGCTTAATGATACCATTTTGAGTGTCATTTCTTTCCCCCGCTAAAGAAGCTTCCCATTAATTGCATTAGCCATTTCTTACTGGTAACCACTGGTATGAATTGGCATTGAGGGTAGTAACACCCTTCCATATGTAATTTAATTATACCCTTGTGTCTTATTCATTCACTTTGTTGCTCAGGGGGTAAATGTGCAGTATGTACAAAACTTGCAATTGAAATATGAAGAATATTAAATATCTTCTAAGTGGTACAATATTAATAATCACAGTTCCATGATGGGTGATGCAGCATTTACCCATAACAGTCATGTTTTACATATGAGAGCAAAACCCAAGGGTATTGGGTAAATTATGCACCATCCATGATCAGGTAGTGATTATTAATGTTATACATTAGAATTATTTTCTGGAAGAAATTTCTTGTTTTTTTGGCTTTTTTTTTTTTTTTATAATCCCAGTGTATAATGGATCTCTTTCCTTTACTTGTCTGTTTGCAGTCGAATGTAGAAATTGAGATGTCTGTGCGTTAGATGCACAAACCAGCCTCACATAATGCTACCACTCCACTGAATCAAACACATAAACACACAAAGATTACCTAAACAGCAGAGGCCTCCAAAGCAGACACCACCCAAACAACTGCTACCTCAAGACACCCCACAAGCAACACACAAAAGCAAAAAAGCAAGCAAGGTCACAGCCCTTAAGGCCACCAAATACAACACCAAACATACTGACTCCATAGTCAGACACACCACACACCCACCGGCCACACACACCAATCTGAACAAAGGAGGGTCACAGGCCAGCTGCCCGCTAGCTAGATCGGCCATACAACAAGCACACTCCTGAGCAGTATCCTTCCTTCACCAAATGATGCCACAATATAGAGACAAGATGATCAGCTTTAAACACTGGCTTAATGTCTGGTGTCATCATTCAAAGGGGATGTCTGTCTGTGCCTGGGATAAAATATACTAGATCTCATTGTCACAAACATTATATCCCTCATTGGTGAGATCTGATCATAAACTAATCTCACTGGAAATCCCCACCCCAAACAAAAAGACCATAGTGAAGAACTTCTCTAAAGCAAACTTCACACTACTCAAGACTGGTGTGGTATCCTTCAAGGCCCCTGAGTCAGAGGAAACCACAAACAAATGCCTTCTATGAACACCTCCAGGACTGCATGGATCAGGCAATCCCAAATAAAACCAAGACTCTTTCCACCAGTCTGGTGGACCCCAGCCATTAACAAACTTTACAATAAGAGGAGAAAGCTATTACATGATAGAACAAAATCCATAAGTCACCCTGATCATTATTAGTAAAAAATAAGGACAATCATAAGGCCTTTTTCAGCTATGTTAGGAACCTGGGTGGAAACTCACAGATATGCTCAGAATTAGTCCAAAATGATACAAAAATCACTGAACCCACAGACATTGCCAACATACTGGCAGACAGGTTCAGTGCAAACACAGCATCAATGGGATTAATCTCAGCCTTACCACAGGATAGTCTAGTCTGCAAAGCTATGGAGAGGATCATAATGGAGCTCATAAACAAGATATGGGGGGACTTGACATTGGACCCGACCCAGTTTTTTTTTGTCAAGGGAAGATCATGCCCTTAAATGTAAACCCATATGTCACAAGATGGGTTGCAAAAAAACAAGGTAACCCCAAGCTACCATATAGGTGGCAATCCACTAAGCACAGAAGAGGTTATCAGGGACCTGGGGACCCAGGTTGACAGTGGCCTTTCTTTTGACACTCACATTGCTAAAGTGGTTAGAAGACTTCTACATTGCCACCCTGATCATGAAGGGTTCACCAGATCTAGTGAGTGAGGTCATTGTTCCCCTGTACTCTCACTTATCAGACCAATGATCAACAATGCCCCCCCCCGGTATGTGTCTCATCCGACATCTTCCTCACCAAAAGATAAAGGGGACCAAAAAAATCTATATGCTGCCAGATTGAAGAAACTCCAGCTCTATTCGTGACATGTGCCTGACATACAAGGCCATGTCCACCCGAATTAATGGACATGCTCCACCTCAAAAATCCAAATCCACCAAAACCACTAGAGGACATGCTGGAGGGATAGATTTATCACTCAGAGACTTCCATGTGAGGCAGAGCACCTCGCTGACTGTGTTCAGAGAAATCTAGACCTGTGGATGAATCATCTCTGGGTCACTGCTGGACAGAGGCATAACAAACTAATATAAATGCCTTAGGGCAGATAGCCTAGTATAAACCTATGAACCTATGAACCTATGTACTGCACATAGACATGTCTTGTATTGTATGTGCCATACATTGATTACGTTTACTTCCTTGCTGCTGTGTACTGACTTAGCAGTGAGTCATAATTGTATGTTGTAATACACCTTGCTTTGTGTAACAGACTGTTTAGATCAATGTAGTGCAGTTGGTCCTGCAGTTTCTTTTATCTTTGCTGTTGTTATGAACTTTGTAATTACAAAAAGTTGAGACAAACTTTCATACTAGGCTAAACAGAACTTTTTGTGGTAGTAATTGTAGAGTTTGCCACGTCAAGAACAACTGTTTAGGATCAGAGGAGGTTACTAGGCTAATGGCCCTGGGGTCCTTACAAGCCTAACCTCCCAAAAAACCTCAGTCAGCACCTGTCACTCCTGTCAATGAGGGACACAGGTTGCACTTGAAGAGGGTCAGCAAGGTACTCTGTTTGATATGTATGGGAAGTGTATTCCAGAGAAGGGGCAGCCTCTGGGAGACAAACCTGTCTGTCCAGGAGGTTTTGTTAATGTTGCATATTTGATTTAGGCCTTTCAAATGGGTAATGCATGAGGAGTTAGACTTATGGACATGGAGCATCTCTAGTAGGGCAGCCTCCAAGATTGCCTTGTAGGTGAGACACAGCTCACCTCTGAGCAATCTGTACAATACTGAGTAGAGATATAGTGATTTCAGCTTATCCACATAGGACAGGTGTTGGAGGCCATGGATTCTCTTTGTGAGGTATATCTGTGGCCTTTCCAGTTGGTGCAGGTGTTTGCAGAGGTACATACCAAATGAGGTGTTGTACTCAGTTACTGGCCTGATGAGGGAGGAGTACAGAGAGGTAATAACCTCCTTTTTTCTGGATGCAAGCCACCACCCTTAGTTTTCTCAACCTCATTTTGGGGTCAGAATGTGTGGAATGAGATATAGCCTGGTAAGGCAGGGGTGCTCTCAGCAGCCTTGAACCAAGTTTCCATGACTGCAGCAATGTTGGCACCTTCCAGTGTGAGGAGATCCTCCAGTTGCTGCATTTCCAGGTTAAGGCTCCTAGTGTTAAGCAGCATGACCTTCAATTTGCTTTTTGACAAATCTTTTATGTTGGAAGATTTGTCTTTGGGACATTGCCTAAAAAAGGCACAATGGGGGAGGCAAGAGCCTTGGCCAAAATCCAGAATCCCAGGGGTGACAGGTGGAGGCCATCTTTGGCAAAGCATTGTTAACCACGTCATCCCAGGTAGACATATACTGTATCCCCTTGGATCCCCTTGGAATGACACCAGAAACTAAGCCAATTGTTGAAGTCAATTATTTTTTGTTGGCATTGTGATATCATTCTTGGTGAAGGCAGGATGCTGCTTAGGGCTAGGTTCATACCTGCCTGGGGTGCATACTCTAAGAGCTCAATCATGTCTGTCATCATATAGTACAGGGAGGTACATCTCAAGTCATTCATACTAACATGGACAATGACAGAGTCATACTTGTACCTTTTGTGGAGAAACTTAAGTGCATGTGTGATGTGGTGGATTGTGGCACCTGACAGACAACTGACTGTGACCTTCTTTTTGTTGAGCCTGGTGAGGGGGGCATCTGTGTGTCTTACAACTGAGTAGCAAATGACTAGTATGTTTGGTTTATTGTTATGCCTTATAGGCTGTGTTGGTTTATTGTTATGCCTTATGGGTTGTGTTTGTGAGACACTGATGTGTTGTCTGCTGTGTGTGATGTGTTTGGTGTTGTGTGTGGAATATTTGTGAGTGTGTTTTGGAGGTCTCTGGTGTTTAGGTAAGTTTTTATTGAGGACCTCTGCATAGGTGTGTGTGTGTGTGTTGTGCTTGGCTATGTGCTGTGGGTGGTGTGGTGTTTGTGCTGGCAATCTCCTCTTTGTCAGGAGTACCGACTGTGGCACAAGTGAGCATTGATTCCAGGTTACTGATATAGATGCATTTCTCGCAAGCAGAAGAATTATATGCTAGGAGCAGAGGTCTGTTAGTGAACATGAGGCAGTTGCTAAATTGTCTCAGAACGCCCATGTTGACCAGACTGGCAGAAGAAACTGATGAGAATTGTCCAGACATAATGTTCTGAAAACTTGGGTGGACTTATGTAGAGAGGGTTTTGATAAGGGTTTGTCCACACGAGTATAGACCACAAAAACCTTCTTAAATGTAAAATAACTGGCCTGAAGCCAAAGTGCTAAAACTAAAACTAAGAGGCTTAGAATAGCAAATTATATAAGCTACTAACAAGCAGTAACAAATGCAGCAGAATAAAATCATTTGAACACTTAAGAACAGGCAGCAAAGCAAAATAAGGTAATAAAGTAGGAAGAGCACAGTTACAGTAAAAGCAGCTGAATAAGGTGTAATTTTTTTTTCTGTTAAGTGGAGAGGGAGGAAACAGAAGATAATTCAATATAAAGAAATTGAGGGAGTTGACCTTCCCACATGCTATCTGTACACAGTAGAATGAGCTGATGATATGGGACTGGGAGGAGTGTCCAGAATCAAAGAAGCATGGGCATAGTCCTTCCCAAATGATCTCACTGTACTCAGCAGAGTGAGCAAATGAGATGGGACTGGGAAGAGTGTCCAAAATCAAATTTACAGCAGGGGCAGGCAATTCCAAAGCCACCAAGTTTAAAGGACCACTTATGGGCAAATGATGAAAAAAACATATATTATTTATCTTGCCATGATTTACTGCACCTCCCAAATCTGCCTGCAACAAAATAAGTACTTATTCCTAATTTATTTATTTTTTTTACTCTTGTCTACTCTCATGGGGGCAGACATTCTGATTCTTTTGGAAAGCTAAATCTGTCCCATAATGCACAGATTGTGAGAATAAATAGCCCTACCATTTGTTGTCAGACTAGACATCCATTCACACCTGAAAAAACTGCCAAGTTTGAGAGTCTGCATCTCATGTGTCATTGACTGGTATGCAGGGCTGGCCTTAGCTGAAATGGCGCCCTAGGTGAGGTAGAGCTCCGGCGCCCCTTAAGCCCCACCCACACCATTGTCATGAAACACTCCTATTTGAGCCACACCCACAGGCAGGTTACTCCCCAAGAAAGGCATTCCATTTATTTCCTTCAATTATTTAAATGCATAGGAAGAAAAGATTCCTTGCAATGTAGTTTAACTGTAAGTGAAGGAGAAATTTTTCTTTAATAAACTTGCTTTATCTGTTCACATCTGTTTATCTGTTATCCTTCACACATATTTTACTATAAAGGTCATGTCCTCAGAACATAGAAGTCCATGTGCTTTGTTATAAAGGGTTGCTTAAGTTAATCTAAAAAGTTTAATTTACTTTGGGGTAGGCGAGCGAGTCTTACAGCTCAGTGAAAGTACAATTACAACCTCTCTCCTCCCCATGTACAGTAGCTTAAGCCTCAGGGACTTGTGGGAACAGGACATACAAGGGAAGAATGAGGTTTAAAAGAAGGCAGTACAATGACTGGATAGATTATAAATGATGTATAATGTTTGCAACTAAAATCATGTCAGTATGGTTTGTGACGTATGATGTTTGCAACAAAAATTATGTCAACATGGTTTATTTCCTTTATGTAAATGTATGATTGCCTGTGTCATACATTATAATTTAATAAAGATGTTTCTTGTAAAAAATAATAATAATAATTATAATTAAAAAAAAACTAGCATAGGTTTGTGACTACCCATCCAGTCATCAAGACTAAACTTAAAGGTAGTTATAATAGCACTTTGACCTGTAGTGGTAACTTATTCCATAGGCTAGTAAAACTTTAAGAAAAGTATCCCTACAGTGGGTCTTGTTAATTTGTTGTCAGAAATTTAGATGCCTAGTATGATTGTTTTGAGAACCATTGGTTAGTGAAACAACAGGAGGGCAAATAGGACTGGGTCCTTCACTGCTCAAAAAATGAGATACAGGCCATCTTAGAGAAGTCAGGCACCTATTGAGTGTAACAAGATACATGAAAAATTTATCAAGATAGTCAAAGGATTTAACACCTTCAGTTTTCTTTGCTAGAAATCTTAGTAATCTTTGGGGCCCTTCCACCTGAATGATATACTTGGACTTAGCTTACATACAGTCCTGGGTACAGCCAATCTGTATCTGGAACACAGGAAATGTAGGAAACAAGGCTTACAGTTTTTTTGTTTTTTTACAGAAAAGTAGCAAAAACAGTAGTAACTGTATATGTAGTGGTATATAGATACCAAACAGGAGTGGTCCCAGGACGGAACCCGCCTCAAAAAACTCCAGCTTTACTCTGTAGCATATCGCCTACTCCAAGGTGATCTCTGCCTAACATATAAAGCTATGTCAAACCCAGAGCTGTTGGACATGCTACACCTAAAGAAATCCCAATCCCTCCGAGCTACATGCTCTAGAGACCTAAACCTTGTCACCACAATAAACAGGACATGCTGGAGGGATACATTCCTGTCCCAGAGACTTCCCATACTCTGGAACAGGCTGCCATACCTCTCAACCTGGAAATATCAAAAATCTGGACAAGGCCCATGAAAAATAGGTACAAATCTGTATACTGATTAACATCTAATTTACATACATAATTATGTAACCCCACCCACTCCAATGGAATTGTGGGATACCAACTTTCGAACGCAAATTGAAGAACAGACAACTAAAACATGGCACCAGACCAGAGTCCCCCTGCAGCCATTCCAGTGTCCTGGTACCTGGCTATTTTGCCCCATTTACCATAAACACTAATGTATGCATACTGCTTTACTTCTATAATGATTTGAATTTTATTTTTACATTTTACAGCACAACAATGCAGAAACACTAAAAGACATCATCTGGTAAACAAAGCAATACTGTCTCACAATGAAAATAGGCCTGACATTAAACTTTGCCCTTGAAACCCACATTCATTGAAACAGCATTGAAACCCACACCACATCCAAAGAAAATGCATCTGGCCAGTGGTGGATAAAGATTACCTTTGGGCTGTTTTCAAATCATTGGCTCCTTGCACACAAAACAAGAAACATACATGTGTTCTTTTCTTTATACACCTTCCTGACTTTAAATTATATTCCTTGTATAATACAACACACATGTTAGAGCGCATTTTAAATTTATTGTTTGAACATTTTACCAGTAATCTGTACTGTAGGCAATGAAACAAAACACATGAACCAATAATGACAAAACTGCCCAATTCAGAACTTTTCCATCATAAAAGTCTGCTTCCACACCCACACTATAAATAGAATGACAGTAGTGTAAGCCACAGGCATCTTGAACAGCGTTTCACACTTATTTTCAATTTCATTTGTTTGGGGGGGGGAGGGGGACAAAAGGTCAAAAACCAGGGACACATTTTAAACATTGCTTGTATAATTTTGTAAAGTTGCTATAATAAAATGTTGCGCTACCATCATGCATTTCACTGGCAGGTTTTGAACCCAGGACTCTATGCACTACATTCAGAACAACATACCACTATCCCACATCAGCAGCTGCCTGAAAAATAGGAAGACTGAAACTTAATAGCCATCATTTATTTAGTGAATTCATTTCTCACTCTCAACATATAGCTTACCCTCAACACAAAAAATGAACAACAAAGCCAATAATGGGAGAATACAACAAATTCAGTACTCACTTCTCACTCACCATATCTCTGAACTATTAGCACAAAAAATATAGATTGTGTGCTCACTTCTTATCATAGCTCTAAACTCGTAGCACAAAAAAAAGTCTTTCTCTCATTCATCATCATCTCTCAACTCAGTCATCTTATCATCACTCTTCTAAAAGCAAAAAAGTGTTCTACTCTTACTTCTCATATCACCTCAGTCATCTTCTTCATAGCTGTAAAACTAGCAAAAAAAAAAAGTGTTCTTACTTCTCATCATAGCTCTCAGTCAGAAATGGTGGTGGCTAGGGATAGTAGGCTCTTTTTACCCTGTACTAAAGGTACAGGGTTTGAGCTTGAATACCTCTAGCCACCAAGTGTATTATATGGGGGCATTTTCACACACACACACACACACACACACACACACACACACACACACACACACACACACACACACACACTCTCTCTCTCTCTTACCCTGAGTAGTGCTCGGCCTCTTCTGTTCCTCATGCTGCTGGCTGTATCCCACTGCCGCCATTCATTAATCCCAGCTCTGTTTCAGGGCTCCGCTCTGTTGCCATCAGGTTGGCTCGCTGTATCCATGTCCCCACGCTCTGTTCCCCACATGCTGCTGCCATCTGTTTCACGGCTTGCTGTATCCACGTCCCCATGTTGCTGTGCTGTATCAGCTTTGCAGTTAATTCCCGCCGTTAACTTAAACGCCAGCCAGCCGGAAATGATGATGCGAGCTCCTTGAGCTCAATTCCGACTGGCTGGTAGCCTGACAGTGCTGACGTCATTGCGCATGCGATGACGTCTGCTCCGACAGCGTGAAAATTTTAAAAAAGAAAAGAAAAATCGGAAATGAAGGGGTGCCACTCGGGAATCGTGGCACCCCTTCATTTGGACCCCAAAACTCGCTAAAAACCGAGTAATTCAGAACGGTTGGGAGGTCTGCAGGCTACCCATGTATGTCAAACAAAGTACTTCATTAGCACTCCTCAAGAAAAATCTTGATGAGTGGATGGGAAATAGGAAATACAATACATCCTGGGGATCACTTCTGTGTTTCTGCTCGACAGTGGCACAGGAAAATAACTTTCTTGGGTGGCGTAAGCCAGGGAACCTTGTTGGCTAGGCTTACGTAGGCCCTTGGGCCGATAGCCTAGTACCTACCTATGAACCTATGAACTTATACATATCAAGGGGAGTACTGTATTTCATGATGGTTCTGATGAAGAGTACAGTAGTAGGATGACTCCTTTGGATCTGGAAGATATTCCCCTGGAAATTAACTGGGCCAGATAGAAAGATTTCCAGACTATGGTGGAAGCATGATTATCATGTGTGATCAGTTGTGCATGAGTGCAGTTTATAAAGAAAGTGGCGCCAGAACACTATCATTGACTTCATCTGCATGGAACATGGTACATGCTACTGAAGTGGTTAATCAGGAAGAAAAAAAATCAAATTGTTAATTTCAAGCTCATATCACTGTCTTTTTCCTTGGAGAGACAAATGTATAAAACATTTTAATCCATGTGAACAAGTCATACTGTTCTAGTTCTTCAGTTTTTCAGCCTATGATGATAGTTTAGGTCTTACTCCAATTTCTTTGTAATATATTTTGCAGTGCAAAATACTCTTTTTAGCTTAGCTTGAATTAAAATATTCCTTTAATGTCTAATTCCTTACTCCTGGCAAAAATTCACCTAAACATCCACATAATTCTATTAATAGTATTGTGTGATCATCTTATTTTATTGTACTCAGTGCTTGGTTGAGGAAGCTATGTAAGAAGCTAATAGTTATTGTAGTGATAGAATAGCAAATGTCAAACTACCTACTCAGTATTGACACAAAGGTATTCCTCTTTCAAGTGTGCATTGGCTGTTGTTTAATGCCTATATTTTACTCCACATTTTCCTGTGCTCAGACTGAGTGAAAAGTATATTTCTTGAATCATTCCACAAACCTAGTAATCAAACATAAAGTAATTCAGTGAACTAAAAAGATTAAAGGTAAGGACACAACAGAGAGTACTGGAATGTTCTATGCTATTCTTAGAGGGTGTATTACCAAAATATTTTAAAGTTCATGAGAAATAAGAAGTAAAACATAAAGATGCTGTTACTGTAGGATTATAACCGAAATAAAGGCATGACTAAAGACTTGGATGTTCCCTAGTGAGAGAAAATTATTAGAAACTAAGAGAGAGCCACCCAAGTTAAAAATGCTGATTAAAATGTTAGATGGTAGATCTGAACAAGACTTAGTCACCAAAGTCAAATTTAAGTGGTTATATAACTATATAAACAAAATGAGACACATGAAACAGGAGGGCCTTAGCTTTTTGATTAAAAGGAGGAGTCTAGTGCTGTTGAGGAGAACAGTAATAGATTTAATGCATATCTTGTTAGCATTTTCTCTTTTAAAAGACTAATGATAGTATGCATTTAAAACACTGTGAATATAACAGCTCCCATGGTTATATTATGGATGTTATCAGGATAATACCATGTACAGCCTCTGTGAGACAGTTAATGTTTCTGGTGCAGTCTTTTGCAAAATTAAAAATAAGCATTTTAGAACTAATGTTGCTAATGTTCATCACCTCTATTGGCAGTTGCATCATCCCAGATTCATGAAAATAGGCAGCTGTTGCTCAGATCCATGAAGATTAATTAAACAGAATTGCAAGCTTAAATTCCGTGCATGCCACTCACAGTCCGCCTTAAAGCAGAAGACGCTTGCACCGCTTTTTTTTTTTTTTTAATTGCTGAAGCCTTCCGATCAACCCACAGCTTTAAAAGTGGGAGGGTGTTTGCCCGCCCCCTTGTCCTATGGTTCTGGCACCATTGGACAGAACTATGGAAGTGGGGGGAGGGCCCAAACACCACAATACATTTGGGACGTACTCAGAAACAGGGCGCTGAGAAGAGCGCAAACTTTACAGAATGAGAAAAATTAATTATACTAAATAAATAAATTAAATTTGCTCCCTTTATGAGGCCAGCCTGAATGTCTCCCTAGGCGGTCACCTAGTTTGCCTATGCCTAAGGCCGGCCGTGCTGGCATGCACTGAGTTTTATAAATGTTGTTCCTACTGATCTACTACAAATTCACTGAAAGAAGCTTGCAAAAGTGTCAACAAATTACTGAGATAAAAAAGACTTCACAAGGAGCAGTTTTGCAAGTTTCAGTTCCTGACCAAGTTACTCCTCTCATCTCCCTCCTTCAGTGGGTTAGAATCTCGCATTTCCAGTTTGGCTAGATTCAACTATTTAGTCAACTTTGCATGATAATAGACATCAAACAAATCATAGCCTGGTGTGCCACTTAAACTGTTCCCTCATATGCCTCTTCATTTCTGAATAGCATTTCCCAGGAATTATTTCTTAAAAAAAAAAAAAAAAAAAAAAAGCACACACATCAGTCAGTTTAGGCCAATCTATCATAGGTTTATAGGTATGTACTAGGCTAATGACCCTGGAACCATTATAAGCCTAGCCCATAGGATTACCCTGGCATCGTGCCACCCAACCTTAGTTCCCAGAGCCTCTATCGAGCAGAGCCACTGGAGTGATCCCCAGGGTGAATTTTCTATTTCCCATCCACTCATCTAGATTTCTCTTGAAGAGGGCCAGTGAGGTGCTCTGCTTGACATGTATGGGAAGTCTATTCCATAGCATGGGCAGTCTCTGTGTTATGAACCTGTCCCTCCAGCATGTTCTGTTGATTGTGGTAATGAGACTGAGGTCTTTGGAGCATGTGGTGCGGAGGGATTGGGATTTCTTTAGATGTAGCATTTCTAACAGAGCTGAGTCAGACATGGCTTTGTAAGTCAGGCAGAGATTGCCTCTAAGTAGGCAATATGAAACAGAGAATAGTTGGGAGTTTTTTTGAGTCTGTCCATATAGGACAAGTGTTTAAGGCCTAGGATCCTCTTTGTGAGATACTTTTGTGGCCTGTCCAGTTCTTGCAGGTGTCTGGTGATGTGCATGCCAAATGGGGCATTGTACTCGATGACTGGCCTAATGAGGGAAGAGTAGAGGGAGACAATGACCTCTATCTTCCTGGCTGCAAAACCCTTAGTAATGACATGTGCCACATAAAAGGACTTTCTGACCACAGTGGCAATGTGGTGGTCAAAAGAGAGGTTGCTGTCAACCTTTGTTCTCAGATCTCTTATAACTCCTTCTGTGTTCAGTGGACTACCATCAATGTGGTAATTCATGGGAACTGTGTTTTTCCCAAAGGGGATGATGATACATTTTTTGGTATTGAGCTTAAGGCCATGGTTTTGACACCAGTTGTTGGTCTCAGTGAGGCCATTTTGTAGGATGTCAACATCGCTTGGAGAGTTAATAATAGCTCCCAACTTGCAATCGTTTGCAAACTTTGTCAGCCAGAGTCCCTTCGTGTTGTCCTGGACTTCAGAGAAGTAGATACCAAACAGGAGAGGACCCAGGACCAAACCCTGTGGGACTCCACTCGTGACTGGTCAGCAGTCTGACTTGGAGTCAGCTACTTTCACACTGTGGGTTCTATCTGTGAGCCAGTTTGCAACCCATGTAGTGATATAGGGGTTGATACCTAGCTTAGTGAGTTTTTCTATGATTCCTGAGAGGGGAATGGTATCAAAGGCCTTGGCCAGATCAAGGCAGTCTGCATGAACCATCTTGCCTTCATCCACAGCTCTGGAGACTGACTCAAAGAAGCTGGCCAAGTTGAGCAGGCATAATCTACCCTTCACAAAACCAAACTGTGTGGGATCCAGAGTTTGGAGATTTCCTATATCCTTGTTTATTATGTCCATGATGATGCATTCCATAGCTTTGCATATCAGACTCATCAGGCCAATGAGGAGATAGTTCCCGGGGTCTGTAGTTGCTCCTCCTTTGTGGAGAGGGATGACTGTAACAGTGCGCCATTTGGTAGGGACAAAGCCTGAGGTGAGGCTGTGATTGAACAGGGCACACAGGTGAGGTACCAGTTCACTCTGTAGTTCATGTAGAGCACAGCCAGGGATATTGTCAGGTCCCATAGAAGCTGTATTCTTGGCCTTGGACAGTGCTGTTTTAACCTGTGCAGCAGTAATACTGGGTGCCTGGAAATCTACTGGTATTGTGATTGGTCCTCTGGGGGGAGAGAGGGGTAAAGTTAGCATTGAATCTGTCGGCCAGTATATTGGCTATATCTGTTGGCTCAGTATAGGAGGTACCATTGTGCAGTAGCTTGTAGCAAATGTGGGTATTGCCATAGAGAGTCCTTACATAACTATAGAAGGCCTTGTTGTCTTTACTATCTGCTATAATTCTGTTTTCATAGCTAGCTTTGGAGGATTTGAAGAGGGATCTCAACTTTTTGTTGAGGCTGATAATGGAGTTTTTCCAGTCTTGGGACTTCACCTTATTCTGCATCAGTTTCCTCCTTCTGTTGTACAGTTTGTTTATGGCAGGGGACCACCAGATTGGCTTCCTTTTTTTGGAGGAGAGTGTCTTGGTTCTACTGGGTATGATGCATTTGTGTACATGTTCGTATTGTGCATTGGTGTATGATTTGGCGGTCATGCAACTATTCTTCATTTGCATGGGTACCATGAAGTTAGCCACCTCTGTTTTTAGGAGCCCAAAGTTGACTTTGGAGTAGTTTTTCATGGTGGTTTCCTTTGCAGGGGGGGTGGGAGGGAGGGATGTGGATATCCAAGGAGGAGTTGACTATTGGTGTAGAGCAGTGGTCACTCATGTTGGTAATGACCAGGTCAAGGATGTTGCTACCTCTATTGGGGGTAAGAATGAGCTGGTCCAGGGCATTGCAATTAATGAATTCCAGGAAACGTTGAGCAAGTGTATTGGTACATGAGCAACTTTCCCAGTTAATGGAGGGGTAGTTGAAGTCACCCAGTATTAGGGTGTTAGGTTGGACCCTAATATTCTACAGGGTGCTTAGGAATGTGGAGTGTGAGTCTTGAGGCATGGTTGGGGGACCTATAGCAGGCTACAACCTGAATCGCTGTCTTATCCAATGTTAGATGCACCTGAAGTATCTAAGATGACTTAGTTGTATACTTGCATGTCTCTCATCCTCTCGGATACAGACTCCTGGAGAAAACTTACTTGTATTGAAAGAGTACCAGCAGCTGTAGCAGTGATACCATACTCCAAACAGGGCACTCAAACACAGTACTGAAAAACACAGGGAAATGTATATGTTTCAGTCAAGCAGTGATGAAATTGCTAGGGACTACACTGAGCACAATTTTACTCTTAATCTCTCCATTTCATAATGCATAACATCCACACCACACTTACAAAGGCACACATCCACTTCCCACAAATACAGCTACCCAAACCCACACAACATACCAGTCAACTTTAAGGCTTTTCCCACCTCTCTGCCAAACACTGCTGTAATGGCTTTGGCAAATGAAAACGATTTATGGATGTTAGTTCAAGACTCCCATCCATACCTCTCAACTGTAGTTTTTTGCAGAAAGTCCAGATTTTTTGTCTGCTTTTCATAAAAATTGCAGTTTTCTTTCAAATCACTGGCAAATCATTGAACATTGAAGTCAGAAAATGATGACAGGCATTTGATTTTCAGACTTCATATCCTTAAGAAAATTCACGCTAATGCAAAACCTGCTATCAGCTTTCTAAGATTGTAATAGCAATATTTAAAATTTGTCCCTATTTTGGGGCCTTTGTTCCCCCATTATTCATGGCCTTGCCCATATTTCTTCTTCTACAATGCTGGGAAGTATGCTCCCATCCCTTCCTATTGGAGCCAATCCACTGCACTTACACAAGTGTCCCCCTCAGCAGGGCAGCAAACAGGTATCAGTGCAGATTTGCTTTATAGTTCTTTTAAACCACACACACAAAACAATGATACATGGTTAATGTGGACAAATCTGTTTGTTCAATGTCACCACACTTGTCTCCAAACCAAGTTTTTATGACACCTGCTACCCATCCACTTGTCAGTCCGCAGGTGCAAATCTTGCTGTCCATGCAATCTCTCTTTTTCCTTGGTTTCATTTCTCTTACTTGTAATTTTGCTTTTACTCATTTTTTTCTCCTGCCTCCCATATCTACCCTAATTATTTCTTTTAACAAATACTTTTTCTCACTCTTCATTCTCTTCCTCTCCTCCTCCTTATCCACAATTTGAACTTTTCTACTCTGACATTTGCTTTATGAGTGAATAATGAACTGTCGCACTTATAACATGTCAGCACATTTCAATGTTACATGATATTGTATTTAGTCTAATTATGTCTGAATATGTGAGTGGTATTTTGATGACAGCATCAAGGAAATATTGTCCTTCCTTCTGTATTCTTTTCTTAAGTTTTGGATTTTTCTTAGTATATTAATTGAGTTTCTTTGTATATTGATATGATTGATATTGTTTTTATCTTGTTTTAATGATGGTCCATGTGTATTACTGTACATCTCATGTGCACTAACATTTGTATTAATATATGTATTTATAGTATATTGTAATATGACATAATGTTTCACCTGTGTATATATATTTTTTTGTTTTTGCGCTCAGTGTAGTCCCTAGCGATTTGATCATTGCTTGATTGAGACATATACATTTCTGTGTTTCTCAGTACTATGTTTGAGTGCATTGTTTTGGAGTATGGTATCACTGCTACAGCTGCTGGTACTCTTTCAATGCAAGTATCTCCAGGAGAGGATGAAAGACATGCAAGTAATACAACTAAGACAAACTACATAAAGCAATAGTAACAGAAAGTGCTGGGTTACATCAGAGGCTTGGGAGGTCATTGTTAAGAAACTGAGAACTGTTGTAAAGCTTAGTATTAAATACCATAAGTTCAGGTTATGCTGCAAGAGAATAGCTATGCAAAGATAACCACATGAGCAGCCAGAATGCATTACAAATTGAATATTTTACTGTGCACATTTTAAGAAATGATAGATTGGCCTAAACTCTGGATTGATTATTATTCCTAGGAAATGCTATTCATGTGAAGAGATATATGAGGAGACAGTTTTAGTGGCACACCAGGCTGTGATTTGTTTGACATCTATTGGCATGCAAAGCTGATTAAATAGTTTAATCTAGCCAAGCTGAAAATGTGAGACTCTAGCCCACTGAAGGAGGGGAGATGGTAGGAGTAGCTTGGCCAGGAACTGAAACTTGCAAAACTTCTCCTTGTGAAAAGTCTTTTTTTATCTCTATAATTTGTTGACACTTTTGCAAGCTTCTTTCAGAGACTGTGTAGTACATCAGTTGGAACATTTGTAAAACTCAGCGCATACCAGTCAGTGACACATGAGCTGCAGACTCTCAAACTTGGCAGTTTTTTCAGGTGTTCCATTCTAAGTGCTTGGAAGTCTAGTCTGACAACAAATAGTAGGGCTATTTATTCTCACAATCTGTGCATTATGGGACAGATTTAGCTTTCCAAAGGAATCAAAATGTCTGATCCTATGAGGGCAATCAAGAGTAAAAAATAAATAAAATAAAATTAGGAATGAGTACTTTTGCTGTGGGCAGCTTTGGGAGGTGCAGTAAATCATAACAAGATAAAAAAATATATGTTTTTTTTTCATTGTTTGCCTTTAATGATCCTTTAAGAATGCAACAACACTTGGGCAGGAGGGTGGGAAAAACAAAATGCAGACAGAGATATTCAATCAAACAAATAAATAAAAGCAGCATAGTTTTGTTAACTATCACTGAAACAGAACAAGTGCAAAAAAGTATACTTATATCAGCTTTGTACATCCAGATGGTTTTAGAATCAGTCACAGCCAGCTACATGGTAGCAGCTCTGATACTGAACCAAATAGCTCCATATGAGGGATGTTTATTAGAAACAGCACTTGTACAGGCCACTTAGAACCCTCATTCAGTCCCAGATCCCTTCTCCATCTCAGTGGCAGCCATTTTTCTCTCACCAGAAATAGAAGAAGGCTGTGTTTCCACAGATCTTTAAAAATAAAATATCTTAAAGGAACAAATGAAGATAGTCCAGAAATAAAACTTTTTAAGCATGAGAGCTCCACAAGAAAACGGATAAAGTAACAGACAAAGGAAAACTTTCAACTAGTGCCTATAACTATACCAAAACTTAATATTTGAGCTGAAAATTTCAACATACCATCTCTGGACTATAACCACCTGAACTATTACTCCATTTTTGTGAAAAGTATATCCAAAACTCAGATGTAAGTTAATAATAATGTTTAAAACCTCAACCTGGCCAAAGCTTTTGACACAATTCCACATTTAGGTATAGTATAAAAACTAAAAAAACTGGGAATAAACCCCTATGTCACCTGCTGGATTTCCAACAGTTTCTCAGATAGGACACAGATAATCAAAACAGGAAAAGTAAGTCCCCCATAGTTCTGTGCTGGGACCTCTCCTATTTGGCATCTACTTTTCTGAAGTAAAAGCCAATACCAAAGGGCTCTGGTTGTCTAAGTTTGCAGATTAATGCAAGCTAGGAGCATAGGTAAGGTACTAAGCTAGCTGCCCTTGTGGGCCATTTTAGCCAATTTCTCCTTCAAATGTGAGAATAAAACCTGTTACCTTGTATCTGGCAGGTAAATACCTTAATTAGCCATTTTACCAAGTCCCAACTCAAATTAATCCAACTACCTGGTGTTGGAATAGAATCACAGCCTTCTGCACCAAAGGCAAGTGTCCTACCTATTGAGCTATTGAGACTTTCTGTAAGCAGTCACTGAATCCCGAAATAACATAACCATCCTGAAGGAAGGTTTGTCTTAAAAAAATAAGTAGTGTAAAAATCTTGGTCTGACACTAAATGCCAAAAAATGTATTATTGTATTCCTTGGGAACTTATCTACCCCAGGGTACTACCACATTGACAATACACCCCTAAGAGTTAATCCAGTTCAGGACTTGGCAACTTAAGTGGACAGTGACATAACTTTTGACTAACACGTGTCTATTGCTCTAAGAAAGTTCTTCTATATTGCACAGTTTATAAACAAAGAGAGTGTGTCTAGATCTAGGGATGTCATTATCCCCTTTTACTCAGCCCTTATTGAAACAATTATTGAATATAATTCTCCCTTTGGCATGTATCTGTCCAGGGTTTCACTTCATAAGCGCGAGTTACTGAGATCCCGAATTTCAGTAACCCGAGACCATGAAGGCGAAAACCAGAATGCCGAAAGTGCATAAGAACGAATTTGAATATCTCGAATCCACACTTATGCATTTCCGGTACATCACAGGTAGTGTTACGGTGCCTGAGATTGCAGGTGAGTGAGTGTTTGTGTGTGTTTTTGTGCGTTGTATGTGTGGGTAAGGGTAGGGAGGTGTACGTGTGAGTGTTAGTGTTGGATTTGTTGGTGTTTGTGTATGTGTGATATGTATTTGTGTGCGAGTGAGTGGAGGATGGCGTGCTGTGAGTTTTTTTATGTTATATGCGACCTTGGAGTTGGTATATATAAGTAGGGGGATGTGGGGGGTACAGGGGGGCTTGCTCCCCTGCTTATATGTAGTGTAGGGTTGTGTGGTTTGTGTGCTGTGGGTGGAATGGTGTGTGTGTTATGTGGTGTATGATGTATGTATGTTCGTGATTGTATGATTCGGGATTGTGGGTTTCGTTGTTGTGAATGGTTCAATTTTATAGTCTCGGGTTACTGAAATTCTGGATTTCAGTAACTCGAGCTTATGAAGTGAAACCCTGTCCAGACACATGCAGCAACTGGAATGCCCAAAAAGATACCTTACTAAAAGGATACAAGGCTTAAACAATATGTCCTACATGGACCATTTCAAAGCCCTGTCACTATACTCTGTATCCTACAGACTGCTAAGATGTGACCTGTGTCTGGCATAAAAGGAATCCTTTGATCCATTACTGATGGATTTATTGCAGATTAGCAAGTCAAATGGTATCAGAAATACATGGTCTAAGGATCTACATCTCTTCTTGAATATCAACAGAACTGTTTGGAGGCACAGATATATTTCACAGAGGATAACGCTGCTATGGAACAGACTCCCCATCCACACAAAACAAAGTTCATCCCTGTCCATTTTCAAGCAACTTAGATTTGTGGGTGTGCAACAGAAAAATTATCCCAGGACTACTCCCTTTACTAGTAATGAACAGATGCAGCTCCTAAATGCTTTATTGCTTGCATGGGTCCCCTCAAATTATTTGTGGTATGATCCCATTTATTCTTATTAGGAATAATGAATAATCAACCATGGGATGGGTAAGGCCAATTTATAGCCAAATGGAATAGTTTATTTCAAGCACAAAAAGGGAAACTGGCTAGGTTTAAAATGGCCCACAAGGGCAGCTAGCCTAGTACTTACCTATGATTACCTGTGAACCTCTACAAATAGATCAGTGTAACAACATATATCAGTTTGAGTGAAATGGCCCATAAATTACTACCCTGAAATTTTCATATTGAAATTCCACATAGTTAAAAGTTATAAATTTTCTCAATAATCAGTTATTCGAAGAGATAATTCATATTTGTAACTTTATTTTCAAGAACTGCACATAACTGCTAGAACTTAAAATTTTGAACTCAAAGTTTCAACATGGAATCTATGGACAACCACTACAACTACTACCACCACCACCATCTGAACTGGTACCAAATATGTAATAACTGGATCCAAAATAAAATTTACTGCAAAATGGCATACACAAATGGAATTGTATAACTGTGCACAGCAACTTGACAGAGATGTGCCTGAAACTACTTCAATGAACATTTTACTTCAAAATAAACTGGGCAGAGGAAACATTTTCCAATAAGATGTACTCCAAAACATATATTTAAAATACCATACATAAATGATTAACTATAATATTCAAACTAAAAAAAAACAGATGCCCATTTTTATAAGTAATAAGGTACTTGGAATGTGCATTGTATAAATATTGCATTACTTTCAGGGGAAACTCCTGGTGTATGTCCTACACTGTCCCTGAGCATGCAACAAAATCTGTACCATGCATATGCCCACATCTTGTTGTAGACATAAACATCACTTAGTAATGGGTGGTACATGATTTACCTCCAGGTGAAATTAAACCGGCAGTCATGGTAAATTCAGAATCACCCACAGTCAAGTGACTAGTAATTTTCTACACCAGAGGTATTTTAAAAATATGTTTTGTAGCTTTTTAAAATAGCTTTGTTATATAATAAATTATTTTCCCTGGATTTTGGTGTTTATGTATCATGTAGAGAGTAGAGACATGTTATGAATGTACTGAGCAAGAGTATGCCCTAATACATTTCAGTTCAATACATCTATTATGTTTATTTTTTACCAGTGAAACTATGGCTACAGTTTTTTGTGAAGCTGAGAGCTTTTGGAATCTTGAGTATAAACTGTTTATAAATCTTTAGCCAATACATTTAGAAAACAGGAAACAAAATAAAGCACTTGCAAGCATAAATCACTTAGCTAAAAATATAAACTGAGTGCCATGTAGTCAGAAGTTGAGGAATTCAAAGAAAAGCTAATGACAGAGTAAGTGGCTTTGCTTGTTGGGTTAGAGTAACTAGAGAGAGGGAGAATTAAATATTTACTGCATGCAAACTCATAAAGTATCACAAAGAAAATTACTGTTCAAAGCCTTCAATGGAGATGCATTTATGTCTATTATACAATGACCCCCCATTAATATTCCAAAACGTGCACGCTGATTGGTCAGCGTGCACGTTGTAAATCAGTGTTATAGTAATGGAAAAAGGTCCAGTCACCCGGACTTTTTCCATTAGTATAACTCTTTTTTTTTTTTTACAGCAACGGAGAAAGCAAGATCTCCGTTGCTTTTTACATCCTGTCTCGCTATGTTAAACGAGTTTAACATAGCGAGACAGCTTTTAAAAAAAGCAACAGAGCATCTCTGTTGCTTTTTCAAAGCTGTCTCGCTATGTTAAACCCATTTAGCATAGCGAGACACTTTAAAAAGCAACGGAGATCTTGCTTTCTCCGTCAAAACTGTCTCGCTATGTTAAATGGGTTTAACCTAGTGAGACAGCTTTAAAAAAAGCAACGGAGATTCTTGTTTAACATAGCGAGACAGGTTGTAAAAAGCAACGGAGATCTTGCTTTCTCCATTGCTTTTGCCCACAGCTCTGATATACTGCTTAAGTATACGCATGTGCCGTACATCAGAACTGCTGCAGAATACCAGACAGCTGCGGAAGGGCAGTAAGGAGACATTATACAATGCCATTATTTAAGAAAAGTAATTATTTTTTTTCTTAAATAATGTCATTGTATAATAGCAATAACCCACTTCTGGGTGTGGGTAATGCTGGATTTACCCACGGTTGGCTTTGTTTGGCCCCTTGGGCTTTGCCCTCATGACCAAACCACACCAACCGTGGGTAAATCCAGCATTACCCACACCCAGGCGTAGGTTATTGCTATATTAGAATATGGCAAGTGGGGGGGGGCGGTGAATTTTGAAAGCTCCATAAACTAGTATAATCATATAGGAAAATGTTATTATTTTCAAGTTTAAAATGTCAGAAATCTATAGATAAACTACTAAACTACATTAATATCAATTTTGATCGAGATATACAAACATTTTCCTGTCAAGTAACTTGGAGATATATTGAGTCACTGAATATGAACAACTCAAGGAATTCTCATCCAGATGCTGCTTTGAAAAAAGAACTGAAATTGATGACATCCACCTTACAGGAACTATCTTTGAAGATGGATGGCTTTAAAAATGACTTAGAAAACCTCAAATTAAATTCTCAAAAACAGACTGATACACTTAAGGAACTATTACAGCAGCACCCTACAAAAATAACAAATATAGAGACTTCTCTAAATGACATTGAAGGGAGACTCAGAGAGGAATACTTCCAAAAAGAATTTCTGCTTAAACAGAATATATGGCTGCTTAACAAAATAGATGACTTAGAAAACAGGGAAAGGAGAAACAACATAAGGATCTTTGGTCTGTCTGAAAACACTGAAGGAGAAGACATTACTTCATTCATAACAACCTGGATTCCTGAATTTTTAGACTTTAAAGAGGGACTTTCATTTGGAATTGAAAGGGTGCATAGAGCACTTGAGGAAACCTGCTTCTAACTCAACAAATACTCCACCTAGATCCATAGTTATAAAATTTCTTTCATTTCTGGACAAGGAACTAATATTAAAATCTGCTTGGAGAAAATCACCCTTAAAATGCAATCAAAGCCTGATAAGGTTTGACAATGATTATTCTTCCAGAATACTAGAACAAAGGACAAAAGTCTGGCCAATAATAAAATTGTTGAAACAAAATAACTTTAAAGCACAGCTGGCCTTTCCAGCCAAGATAAAAATACTTTTTGCCAATGAGATGAGAACCTTTAATGACTTAGAAGAAGCTACTATATTCATCAAAAACAATAACATAGTGTCTATCCCAGAAGAAATGGAATGGATGGCCCCTACTCTTAAAAGAATAAAAGAAACAAATCCTTGGACTGATGCTAGAAAGAAGAAACAAAAAACTGATTCCAAGATAGCTGTCCCAAAAAATAACTCTTACAGCTACATCTCTCAAAGTATCAACTGATATGGTACATCACTTGTCATCTGTTTTTATTTTATTTTTTTTAAAGGAGGGTTTCATTAACAACTGAGAAACAGTAATGATTTATTCAGAATATTCAAAGAATCCAATGATTCTTCACAAACAAAGGTAGGTCAAAATGGGTTACTATTTACATTATATATAATACAAACATAGAAGTTTCTATTCCCCTACGTGAACTCAATGAATATTTATCCTGTTCATTTTTCATTGTTTTTACTTATAATAATTTAAGTAATTAACTAATTCAACAAGGTACCATTCATCAGAGTTCAGACTCAAATGTAACAAATTAACATCATATATAATAGCAGTAACACTAGAGTGTTTTGAAAAAAAAAATGCTGTCATGGAGACTAATGCCTTCTTCAGTTAAAGTATGATTTAGAAATGTCATGTATATCCTGGTTAAATAATAGTAGCAAGCTCTTAGTACAAATGTCACCATTATTCTGTCTAAATACAGTTAATATCAATTATGGCAGGTATCACAGCTACGAGTGCTGTTTGATCAATCCTGATATGGTGTGCATGGATGCAGCTGTGTTTGGCAGCTAGTAGAAAAGTCATTATTATTCTGTCTAAACATAGTTAATATCAATTATGGCAGGTATCAAAGCTTCTAGTGCTGTTTGATTAAGCCTGACATGTGTGTGGATGCAACTGTGTCTGGCAGCTGTTGTATGTTGCTGTTTTTGTCTCTGGGAAGCTGTAGGTTGCGGCTTGTGATCAATGGTGTACTGATGCTTGTGTATTAGGAAGAGACATTTGGTGTTTTAGCCTGGATCCAGGGGAAGGGGGTGGATAAAACTGTGATTTGGGATATTTTGGCAGGGAATAGTTTGTTTATACATCTGCTGAGTGAGAGGTGGGAAGGCTGGAAGAATGTGTTACCTCTTGTTGTGGCACTTGTTGGGAGGTTTGCCTCTTGTTGTGGCACTTGTTGGGAGGTTTTTTTTTTTAACTGTTTGCTCTCCATTCTTTTCCTGACTGCTGCCTCGCTGAAAGGGAGAGAATTTAGGCTTGAAGTTGCAATGAAGTGAAGCTTTGCTTCAGGTGCATTGTGAGCCTCTGGTATGCAGTACACAGACATACTAACAGAAACAGACACTCCCAGGTTGCTATGATAATGGAGACAGAGTGACAATAATGCTTAATGGCTCTGAGGAGCCTCCAATATGATTCTTGGTAATGAAGTTTTTGGTTTAAAACAAACTATATATATATATATATATATATATATATATATATATATATATATATACATATAATAAAAGGGCTGTTTTAGACCACATGTAGACATATTGATGGTCTCCCAACATTTTGTTTAGCTCATTAAGTTGATTCTTGATAAAAAAAATAATAATGAGCGCAATTTTATATTTAAAATGTATTTTGGTCCAAACACATTATGGACTTAGATAAGAGTGGAAGTCTGAGTTATTAGGAAAGAATAAGAGCACTTGGTCTTGTGCAGTACCCTTTGCAGTGGTCTGGGAGGTGAGCTTGCTCAGACGTGTTGGGCATATGGGGATAGCTGATTCTAGGGGTGTTTGGGGTTGCTGGAAAGTGCTAGAGAGTCATCAGATTTCCTTTGTGGAAATATCTGTGGGAATGGAAGTTGTGTTGAGTGGTTTACTGGCAGAGTGGCCACTGCATGGAACAGGCTGGTAAAATGGAACAGGACAAATATTGGTTTGGATATTTTAAAAACAGCCTGGAAACACACCACATGAACTAGTGAATGGTATTTTGGCAAAACTGGATGGGTATTGTTGCCCATGTGTGAAGTACTGATATGTGTGTATGTAAGGATGGAAATATACTTATAACAAATAAGAAGCTAGAAGGGTCTCATAATTTAAAGTCTATGGACTGTATAAACATGCTTGAAAGGAGCTGATAATAAGAATAAACATTACAGCTGGTGGTCTCTCAAATAACTAAGCAACAGCCAAAAAATAGCTATGTAATGTATGATTTTAGTAAATCTAGACATAAACTATATAATCGTCTTATAAGATGAAGCTGTCTGCTGAATTTTGATATTAAAGACAGCATTTAATAACATGGGCTTGTGTATAATAACACTACTGTCTTAACTTGTCATAAATGACATACACTACATTGAACGTCAAGGGGAAGCATGATGATTTTCTTATATAAGTAAATATGGATAACAAGTCATGTAATTGCTTTAACTTGAATTGTAATTTTTGTAACCCATCTTGACCATATATAATACTTAAGCGGTTACCAAGGTAACTAATGTTTTCTACATGACATCAAACTGACAAAGTTGTTCAAGAGAAACAATAGAAGCCTGAACTTGAAATATCACAGGATGTAACAATAATATTCTGAACAAATAGTATTAAATTGACAATAGACACTCAGTTTAATAACACGGACTTGTGTATAATAACCCTACTGTTTTAACTTGTCATAAATGACATACACTATATTGAACATCAAGGGGAAGCATGATAATTTTCTCATATAAGTAAATATGGATAATAAGTCCTGTAATTGCTTTAACTTGAATTGTAGTTTTTGTAACCCATATTGACCATATATAATACTTAAGCGGTTACCAAGGTAACTAATGTTTTATACATGACATCAAATTGACAAAGTTGTTCAAGGGAAACAATAGAAGCCTGAACTAGTAATGTCATAGAATGTAACAATCATATTCTGAGCAAATAGTATTAAATTGACAATAATCACTCAGTTTAACATTTCCTGATTATACAAAATAGAATTTTGCCATTTAAATCTAAAAACTTTCAGTATATGCCATAAAATGGCAATTTATGAATATGGAAAGGGAACTTGTAATCATTAATCACAATAAGTGAATTTGTTGTTTTTAACCTATAATTTCACTCATTTTATAATAAAAAACGACAGATATGAAAATCCTTATATGTAGGAAATGGGGAAAGAGAGATGTCCTGATAATTAACATTCACTAACTTTCATCAATGTTCACATATAACAAACTTGATACTTTAAATAAGTTAGCAACAAACAAAGTGATTACTTAAATGCTGGCAAACAATGAAATATAACTTCTGATATATCCAGTAAAATACATTGTATTATAAACATTAGGTATAAATATTATTACCATCTATTTATATTAAGTAATACGCTTTGAAAGACTTTATCAATAAGGGTGAATATGTTAAATAACTGTGTGCTATAATCTTTTACTGAGGTTTTATACATGATACATCCTACTTTACTATGATTGAATTGCTTGTCATCTATCTTTCATGTAAATATTAATTGCTTATACAATAAGTAGACATTTATATTGTATTAGGATTCTGTCTAATCTATAATAGTACTATATCTGTTCAAAATAATGTAAATATTGTTTATTCCTATAACAAATATTCTCTATATGATAATTCAATTTATGGAGCTCGGATGTTCTGGATTGTCAAGGTATCAGTGATAATCTGATGGATTTAGGTTTATCCATCAGATTAGGAATGATTTTCATTCCATGGCTAGTGCGGTTAGTTTTGTTAACATTTATTAATTTAAATTTATTTCACAAAAACATTTTTAGTATGCCTGACCAAAACATTACTTTATTGGTAAACACTCAACGTATAAAACTGATAATTTCCTTTAAAAGCTCAAATATATACTTTATAGTTATTAGAGGAAAATCTTTAATAGTCACAATAAAACAAAAAAAATACATAATGTAAAAAACACCAACCAAGAGCAATGCAATGAAGGGCATACAGTCCAAGATAAATCATGATTTCACCGACATTAAAGGACACATCCAATAACGTTATCCAAGCAGTATATGAGGCAAAAGATTTAATTCAAGTGTACATACAGGACAGTGGTTAGCGCTTTCGCATAATGCTTCATCAGACCAGTTTAACTGTTGATACAACAGGATTTAAATACTAAACTTGGCGGGAAAACATTCAAGAATCCACTGTTCTTAAAGGAATAGACCTCCACATAAAAACTCATCAATACTATCTAAATTAACATAAAATCAATATTAACCAAATATTTAAAAAACTTTACAAGTATAAAAGTGTGGGTATATATACACATCAGCACTGGAGGGTACCTGTTCAAAATGTAACAAAACCATACATATATAACCCCAGAGCATGGACCAATATAAGTCCATTAATCATGTAAAACACCATCAAATATACTTCAGACATGTATATATCTTACAATAAAATCATATGCACTCTACTGTATATACATCTAATTAACATATAAACTCATATATTACAGTAGAAATATATATACAATAATGTTAAAAACATACATACATATATAACATTTAATATTCAACATTGTTACTAACTCATCTAAGAAATTTCAAAAATAAATTATATCTTAAGCCTCCTCATTTTCAAATAAGGCTTAACTGGTACTTTCCCATTCAGTCCTGGGGGCTTATCGGACCTGAGCTTGATGATCCAGTCACTTTCCTTAGATTCCGTGAGGTTGAACATATCCCCCTTCCTAAATGAGTCATGTAATTTTTCAACTATCCTAAATTTAAATGTATGGTCTGTGCCAATCTCTACAATATGTTTGGCCAACGCATTGTGAAGAGAACCCTTCCTGATATGATACATATGCTCACGCATTCTATCCCGAAGGCACCTGTTGGTCTTGCCAACATAGAATGCGGAGCATTGGGTGCACGTTGCCAAATACACCACATTAGTGGACATACAATTACCACCAGCTCTTGTTTTAAATTGACCGAAACCACTGGGATGAATGAAAATTGGCCTAGAGTCTATATAGGTACAAAAATTACAATGTTCACAAGGGACCGTATGGTCTACAACTCCCGGGTCACTATGTAACTGAACCTTAGGATAGCACAACAAACTCTTAAGGTTCATTTTATTCTTGTAAATGAACCTAGGTTTGTCTCCAACTACGTCCTTAATAGTTGGATCAACTGACAAAACGTGCCAGTGTTTACTGATGACGTCTTTAATATAACCTACATCCCTAGTATAGTAAACAGGACAAGCAACTCCTCTAGAACTACTACCCCCTCCTTGATCATTATTACCCAAATCTGCTGATCTGTCCGAAAAATAAGGTGCAGCTCTTCCCTTCCTCAGATTGTCTATATCCAGTGTGCCTGTGGATAAATCTCTATCAGTATATCCTCTCTCTCTCAACATTGATATAAATGTAAGGCTACCTAACTCTTCAACAAAGCATGCATCACTAGGATTATACCTAGAAACTCGCATAACCTGGCCTTTCACTATGTTCTTATAAACTTTTGTCAGAAAACAGCACTCAACAATCTATGCCGTAATCCTAACATCATTGTGAGACCTGTAGATAAGGGTGGTGGCATGGTTGTACTAGACATAGATAGATATAATAGTGATATGTTGAATATGTTGAGTGACCAAAGATTTTATGTCTCCATCCCTATGGAACAGGCTACTAACATCTGTGGAAGGGTGAACAGTATGTTATTAGATCTTTTGAAGAGCGACATAATTGATGAAAAGTTGTTTGAGTTTCTACAAGTGATACACCCATTGACACCAGTTATCCAAGGCCTACCCAAGATCCACAAGGACCTAATTAATCCCCCTTATAGGCCAATAGTAGCTGGGAGGGTGGTCTACGGAACCACTCTCCATTTATGTAGAACACAAGTTGAGGGGTATTGTCAATAGCAATCAATATGTCCTACGGGATACGAAACAATTTTTGTTAGATCTGTATACGTTTCTGGGCTCAAATTATACGGATGTTAGATACATATTTGTTACGATGGACGTACAGTCGTTATTTACGATGATACCTAACCTTGCAGGACTTGAGATGGTGGACACCTATTTGAAGAGAGTGTCTGGTCTTAATAGCAAGGAGATTGATTTGCTTATGACATTCTTAGAAGTTATATTAGAGTCCAATGTCTTTTGTTTTGGAGAGAATTTGTTTCTCCAGAAAGATGGCGTAGCTATGGGCACCTCTTGTGCCAATAGCTACGCCAACTTAGTTATGGCTGAATGGGAGTTCAGGCACATGTTTACCAGTAGTCGATATTGTAGGTATGCACCTTTTTACAGGCGCTTTGTGGACGACCTGTTTTTCTTGTGGAGGGGAACTGTTGATGAACTAGACAGGTTTGTCCAAGAAATGAACGACACCACTAGCTTCCTCAAATTTACCTATGAGTCATCGGATACCAGGATATCCTTCCTGGACATTTTTGTAGAGAGATTGGAAGGGGGTATTATAAATACTGGACTGTATAGGAAAACATGTTACAGGAATTCCTTTCTACATCGACATAGCATGCACCCAGGCCACATTTATAAGAACATAGTGAAAGGCCAGGTTATGCGAGTTTCTAGGTATAATCCTAGTGATGCATGCTTTGTTGAAGAGTTAGGTAGCCTTACATCAATGTTGAGAGAGAGAGGATACACTGATAGAGATTTATCCACAGGCACACTGGATATAGACAATCTGAGGAAGGGAAGAGCTGCACCTTATTTTTCGGACAGATCAGCAGATTTGGGTAATAATGATCAAGGAGGGGGTAGTAGTTCTAGAGGAGTTGCTTGTCCTGTTTACTATACTAGGGATGTAGGTTATATTAAAGACGTCATCAGTAAACACTGGCATGTTTTGTCAGTTGATCCAACTATTAAGGACGTAGTTGGAGACAAACCTAGGTTCGTTTACAAGAATAAAATGAACCTTAAGAGTTTGTTGTGCTATCCTAAGGTTCAGTTACATAGTGACCCGGGAGTTGTAGACCATACGGTCCCTTGTGAACATTGTAATTTTTGTACCTATATAGACTCTAGGCCAATTTTCATTCATCCCAGTGGTTTCGGTCAATTTAAAACAAGAGCTGGTGGTAATTGTATGTCCACTAATGTGGTGTATTTGGCAACGTGCACCCTATGCCCCGCATTCTATGTTGGCAAGACCAACAGGTGCCTTTGGGATAGAATGCGTGAGCATATGTATCATATCAGGAAGGGTTCTCTTCACAATGCGTTGGCCAAACATATTGTAGAGATTGGCACAGACCATACATTTAAATTTAGGATAGTTGAAAAATTACATGACTCATTTAGGAAGGGGGATATGTTCAACCTCACGGAATCTAAGGAAAGTGACTGGATCATCAAGCTCAGGTCCGATAAGCCCCCAGGACTGAATGGGAAAGTACCAGTTAAGCCTTATTTGAAAATGAGGAGGCTTAAGATATAATTTATTTTTGAAATTTCTTAGATGAGTTAGTAACAATGTTGAATATTAAATGTTATATATGTATGTATGTTTTTAACATTATTGTATATATATTTCTACTGTAATATATGAGTTTATATGTTAATTAGATGTATATACAGTAGAGTGCATATGATTTTATTGTAAGATATATACATGTCTGAAGTATATTTGATGGTGTTTTACATGATTAATGGACTTATATTGGTCCATGCTCTGGGGTTATATATGTATGGTTTTGTTACATTTTGAACAGGTACTCTCCAGTGCTGATATGTGTATATATACCCACACTTTTATATTTGTAAAGTTTTTTAAATATTTGGTTAACATTGATTTTATGTCAATTTAGATAGTATTGATGAGTTTTTATGTGGAGGTCTATTCCTTTAAGAACAGTGGATTCTTGAATGTTTTCCCGCCAAGTTTAGTATTTAAATCCTGTTGTATCAACAGTTAAACTGGTCTGATGAAGCATTATGCGAAAGCGCTAACCACTGTCCTGTATGTGCACTTGAATTAAATCTTTTGCCTCATATACCGCTTGGATATCGTTATTGGATGTGTCCTTTAATGTCGGTGAAATCGTGATTTATCTTGGACTGTATGCCCTTCATTGCATTGCTCTTGGTTGGTGTTTTTTACATTATCGTACTGTGCTACATACTAAGAGCATTAACCCCACGTGAGTCTGCTGATAAAAAAAATACATAGTCTAAATAACCTAAGATGGATTTAACTTTATTATCTTTAAATACCAATGGCTTAAACAATCCTAGCAAGAGATCAAATCTACTGAAATATTTAAAACTGAACAAAGCACAAATTGTCTTCTTTCAAGAAACTCATTTCAAAACAAATGACAATTACAAATGGAATCCTAAGGAATATATGATATTGATGCAATCCACTTATAAGACAAAGACAAAAGGGGTAACAATTTTATGGAAAACAAATGTGATTAACCCAGAAATCATTTATAAGTATGAAGATAAAGAAGGCCGTATGGCATTAGTAATAGTTAAATATAATAACAGAATATGGGCCCTAGCCAATCTATACTGGTTCCCAAGCACTGGAACAGGAACTGTTAAAAAAACACTTGGACTTCATTTCCAATAATTATAAAGGCAACTTAATATTAGGAGGAGATTTTAACTGTATATTTGATATTTCTGAAACTACAAATAAAAGACCACTGTGTACATTTGCTGTATCAAATGCTTTAAACAAGTGGGTAGAATCATTTCATCTTGCAGATACTTTCAAATTTAAAGAAGATAAATCTTTGTTGTTTTCCCATCAAGATCACAGATTTGGTACCCAAGCTAGAATAGATAAAATATTTGCTGCCCATGACTTACACGCTAAAATTATTAATTTCTCAATCACTCCCTGCCCCTTTTCAGACCACAATTCATTAATACTAAAACTGCAAAATGGGTACAAACCATTAATCTTTAACTCCAGAATTCCAGCATATATAACTAAAATTAAAGAGTTCAAACCCTGGTTATTATCTGAATTACAGTTCTTAGATATTAATTAAACCACAGGGATAAATAAAATGATGATATGGGACTCATTAAAAGCTTACATATATGGTAAAACCCTAACTTGGTATAAAAAATCAGAGAATGGGATTCTGAATTATTAGAGCTACAATCCAAACTTTTGTCAGTAAAAGCTGAAAAATATCAAAATCATTTGGAGATGAAAAAGAAAGTAGAAGTACTAAACAATAAATAAAATTAAATTCTAACATATAAAGCTAGTTTAGCTTTAGAAAAACTAAAAATTAATACCTTGGCCACTTCTCCCAAATATCTACATAATTTGTCCACAAGAATAAAAATACAATCAAAAGCTAATAACATTAAAAGTATCTTCCAAGAAAAGAAAGGGAAAAATGTCTCCGATATAGGTGTCATTCTTGATGCCTATAGAAATCACTATATGGAACATTTCCAAAAAGAAAATATACATATTGATCAATTAAATCTAGATGAAAAATTAAAACTGGATCTGCAAGCACCCATATGCTACAAAGAAATTATAGATACAATAAAAGAGGGTAAAAATAATAAAGCTCCAGGTATAGATGGCATAATTATGGAAATATATAAACTTTTTCCTTCAATGATACTATCCCTCTTCCATAAAACTATATTAGGAATTCAGTCACAAGGTTTAATACCACCCTCTTATAGATATTCCTTAATCACAACAATCCTAAAGGAAAACAAATCCCCAAACCTCTGTACCTCATATAGACCTATATCATTATTAAATAATGACTATAAGATATTTATGACAATATTAACTAACAGAATGAAAATACCCCTATCAAAAACAATAAATAATGATCAAACTGGATTTATATATCATAGACACACAGATGATAATATTAAAAGGATAATTTCTCTTATAGATTATGTTAATAAAGAAAATAAAGAAACACTCATAATTGGCTTAGATATAGAGAAAGCATTTGAGTCCCTAAATTGGAACTATTTACTCAAAATCCTAATGGTATTTGAATTTCCTGCATACTTTGTTCATCTCCTACAGAAGAATATATATATATATATATATATATATATATATATATATATATATATACACACACACACACACACACAAATAATTTAGTGCATGTCAAGTTAGGTCTTTTTACCTCTGAATCTATACATATAACAAAAGGCACTAAACGAGGATGTCCCATGTCACCGATTCTATTTGCTCTGGCTATTGAAATATTGGCAGATTCAATTTGTAACAATATAAAATCAAAGGAATAGATGTTTATGAACAATACAATTCTAAAGTAATGCTATTTGATGACATATTGCTAACATTATCCAATACAAAAGAGACATTAGAAGAATTAGGTATATTAATTGACAAATTTTACATGACTTCAGGACTCCATTTCAATAAACCAAAATTTGTATTTTTAAATAAAAAGAACTGCAGACTAAGGGGGATCACATCATAGGGAAACAAGAATATACCTTAAAATATTTAGGAATTGAGTTATGCAAGGATAATAATGAATTAGTCTCAAAAACTACAATAATATCATCAATACAATTAAAATCTCTGTGGGAAAATGGAACAAAATAATATTAACATTTGAAGATAGACTACAGTTAATAAAAATGGTTTTACTGCCCAATATCCTATATATAGCCTTGGCAATACAACTGTTACCAGAAAGGAATACACTTAAAGAAATAAATTCATGCCTAATAAAATTTTTATAGTTTCCCAAAAGAAACAGAATAACTTTAATACATCATATCAGACCATGGAAACAGGGAGGATTAAACTTTTCTGATATAGAAACATATAGAAAAGTATCAATATCTAAAAAATCTCAGATTGGACAAGTCCAAATTACTCTGCAAATTGGAAAGAATTCCTAACTGTAATATCAATAAATGAATTTGATTTACAAAAAAATTTCAAATAACAGATAAAAACAATTTGCCATGACACATATTATGTATTAGTATGCAATATAACATAACGAAACCCACTAAAACTCGTATGATTAATTATTACATTGACTCATTTAGGAAACGTATTAATGCAAATATAGATTTAAAAATCTGGTTTGATCTTTTAACACCATTTATATTCACAAAGAACTTTCCACATAAAATATATCGAGAAATTATTAATTCCTGGGAACAGAAAGGATTTGTTTGTTGCAAAGAACTAAAAGTTTTAGATATGCAAGTAATACAAACAACATACAAAATTCCGCAACAGGACTGGCTAACTTTACAGAGTATTCGGTCATATTCGCAAGATTTAAGTAGAATAATTAACAATTCTTCATTTAAAGAAATACTCAAATTTATGTAATACATATATGAAACCATATATAATGACTTTGACATGTGAAACAGTATTTCAAAAATTTACAAAATATTGATAAACTATAAAACAACACCCAAAACCTCATATTGGAAATATATATAACTAAAGGACACTCAATACAGTTAACTGAAGATATTAGAACAAATATCTTATTATTGATAAAATATACATCCTTTATACAATACTGGAAAAGTTTTAATTGAAAATGCTTGCACAGAGCATTCTTAACCCCAGATAGAATCAGTAAAATGAGTTCTTCCATAAAAGGAATATGTTGGAGATGTGAGCAAGTACACAATGCAGATTGGAACCACATTTTCTTTGATTGTGTTAAACTTAATCCATTTTGGAATGGTATTAATAACTTTCTACAAGCTTTATTTAATGAATCATTTTATTTAACTAAAGTTCTTGTATTATTAAATATGAATGATGGTCCTCATTTGAATAGGTCAAATGTATCTAGTACGGACTATATTTGCAATTTCAAGGAAGTGTATAACAAGAAGATGGAATACAAACACAATACTAATTTTGGAAGACTTCTACAGCCTACTGAAGACCACAGCATTAAAGGAAATTAAAATTAAAGAACTAAGAATTTATCCAAAGCCATTTATCAACAACCCTTGGAGAAAAGTCTTGACACTATACAATAATTGATCAGGCACTCTGATAATGGATTGAATATACTTATAAAGTAACTGTATACATTAAGATCTGTTATAGTGTCAGGCTAATGTAAGTAGTGTACATAATTATTTAAGATGTTATGTATAAATACTATGGAATTCATTCAAATGTATTTGAAAAATAAAAAAAACAATTGAGAAATAAAAGAATATGGCAAGTATAAAAACTTAAACAAATAATATTTAAAAGCTAAAGACAAAAGAGTCAGTTAGACAAGTTGCATGACTAACCTATCAGCTATCATTTCTTTATTAAGAAAAAATAATGGCCTGTAACTATAAAACACTTAAAATGAGAGACATATTCAGAATAAAATCTTAATGTAGTATGCTGTAGGCTGTAATAAAGCACTACTAGTAGCTGTAGCATAGTCCAAATACAGGTTTGCTGCATCTGGGTCATTTTGTAGTGGCTGTTGTGTTCTGAGCACATTTTCCAAGCCATCTTTGATTGGAAGGGGCCCTTCTGCACCCTTGTAAGAGGTGTGCTGATTGGAACCTATCTGGTGAAGGGTGATTGGTGCAGAGCTTGGAGTAAGCACCCTCACTGTTTTTTTTTTTTTTTCATTTTTTTAAGTTTAAGTTTTTAGCTTCTGGTGTTTAAGCCCTGCATTTTAGCAGGTTTCTGCTTGTTTGTGCATTGTGCAGCACCATGCACTGCCATGCAATTGTGTGCCATAGCTGGACTGATAATTTTGACAAGTTTTCCCTTAGATGCAGCTGTAGTACATTAGTGTAGTTCTCATCCTTAGTACATTTCCGGTCTAAGACGTATTGCTAGTGAGCTGTGACCTATTAAACCATCAGCCAAAAACCTTGTCAGAAATACCCATCCACAGAACGCCTCCTAGATTAGTCCTGAAAGCACACCCTTTGTGATAACAGTTCTTCAAACCTAACATTATGGACAGTTGGACTACCCTGTTTCTTCTGCCAACCTTGTTGACTTGGGTATCCTGAGGCAGTGTAGCAACTGCCTCATGTACACTGAGAAGCCTCTACTAATAACTCACTCTAGTACATAGTGCGAAAGATGTATCTACACCAAGAATCTTGAATCCCTGCTCTCTAGCACTCAAAACAGAAAAACTGAAGAGGTTGTCAACCCACCCACCACTACTCATGCATGTAGTACCACTACTTATACACATAGTACGTATCCAACACATAAATCAACATATGCTGAGGTTCTCTCAAAAAACTTACCAAAACACAAGACTGCTGCAACTAACACAGCACCCAAGACACATAGCAACATCATCACCTCACCTACCAAGCCCTCAAGGCGTAACACTCATAAACCAAATTTTCTTGCCATTAGAGACTATAAAGAGAAAGTCATGGTCAGCTGCCTGTCCAGTACCAGGATTCATCAGATCATGCATGCAGTCAGGTCTCTTGGCAACAACTACCATTATGACTCTGTCTTAGCTCATGTTGGAGTGAATGACCTGAGACATACTTCACAGTACTATATGAAGAGAGACATGAGATAACTCTCTGAGTATGTGTCCCAGGCAGGTATGTCCTTAGCCTTCAACAGCATATTACCCTCACCTAGATTGATGCCACAGTATAAACAAAAAAATATTGATTTCAAAAATTAGCTTAGGTTTTAAAGGGAATCCAGTTTCTGTCAGCCTGGGATGACATGGTTGACAAATCTCACTGCTTTGCCAGAGACAGTTTGCAACTGGTACCATTAGGCTTTCAGCTGTTGGCAAAGGCTCTTGCTTGCCCTGTAGTGACTTTTTTAGGCAAGGTCTCAAAAACAAAATTGCAGACATGAAAATTGCCAGTCATAACAAAATAAGGGTTATGCTGCTAAACACTAGGAGCCTAAACCAAAAACTGCACACTTTGGAAGCACTCCTATCACTGGAGGATGTAGATGTCTGTGCAGTCACAGAAACTTGGTTCAAGGCCCCAGAAAGTACCCCGACCTTGCAAGGCTACAATACCTTCCACTCCTTCAGACCGCAAACTGAACATGTGAGAACCAAATGAGGTGGTGTTTCTATCTATATTAGAGATAAATTCACCTCACAAGTAGTTAGACAGGACAGCTCCATGGAGTTACTCCAAGTTCAGATTACTAAGAGCCCCATTCAAGTCATAGCTAGTTACAGATCCCCCTCCATGAATCATGATGTGCACTAGGCCTACTTGATCAAACTGGAGTTTATTCAAATATTACCAAACACTCTGGTCATGGGGTATTTCAGTTATCCCACCATCAACTGGGAAATATATTCTAGCCCTAACTCACCATTGCAAAAGTTCCTTAACTTTGTTAAATCAAATGCCCTGGAACAAATTGTTCAAACCCCAACAAGAGGAAAAAACATACTAGATCTGCACCTCACTAACATGACAAACAGATGCACCACCACAACTGTTGGTCCTTCATTAGTTAAATCTGACCACAAATCAGTCACCTTCAAACTGGCACTAATACCAGAACTCACAAAGGGTAAAGTTGGACTGAATAATAAAAAATCTCCCCCAAGGAATTAACTGTGCTGCAACCAGGGCCGGTGTTAGCATTTTGGGGGCCCCCTAGACACTTCCAGTATAAGTATCATCCTAACAATGCCATCCATCCTAAGCAACCTTTTATTTCATGCTGCAAACTTTTAGGAGTAGTATCCACAGACAGACCTGCAGCTACAAGCTTTTACATTACAACAGGCCTATGTATCACACTATCACTATGTTGAGCTGTCTAACAAAGGGGCAGTTAGAGTTACTGGCACTTAGTTGCAACAGTGATACATTGCAATAAGTCTATGTACAGGTCTGGACTTAAAGTGAAATGATGACATGACCTCCATTTCAACACACACACACAGACACACAGACACACACAGACACACACACAGACACACACAGACACACACACACACACACACACACACACACACACACACACACAGACACACACACACACACACACACACACACACACACACACACACACACACACACACACACACACACACACACACACACACACACACACACCAGTCCTCTGAGCCCTTCTCCTTTTGGGCTCCCCATACCATCCACATTACTCTTTCTTCCTTTTCTAACATTTTGCCTTACTCTAAGCTTTTTCAAGAAGCCATAACTTTCTATATGCTCTGAAGTGCATTTTACACAACCTTTTCATCCAATAATAGCTTGAACAGAAATTATGATTAAGGAAAGAAATTCACTGTTGTGGTTCAGCTTTAGTTTTCCTTGCATCCTTCAACACACCTTTCCTGAACAAGACAGCCCAGTAATAACCATTTAGGAAATAACTCAAGTCAGGGCCCAAGACGCCACAGGTTTACAGATGGTCTGGGATGCATTTTAGAGCATTTTCTCAACATTTTACTTCAATGGTTGCCTAAATAAAAATTATGAAGAAAAAAAGAATTTCAGTCTTATTTTTTTTTTCTTTCAAGGCATAATTTGTGCCCAAGGCTTAATTTTCAAAGCTGACAAAATTGTAGCTTACAGTAAACTAACAAGCCAGTATTTTGTGAGAATATTTTAGTCTTATCTGAAAATACTGCCTGCCGACCTCCCTAACCCTCTAAAAAAGACAAGTCACTGCCTATGCATCCCTCTGGTGTTAGACTGGAATGAAATCAGAGATTTAAATTGCCTTTGTCATATATTTCAAGTGACTGATGATATACATATACATAGCATGTTCTTCACCCCAGCCATCAAAGGTAGCCACATGTATATGTACCTAGTACGTGATTGTGAGAATGATTTTAGTAATATTCAGATTTGTTGCTCCTAGACAGTACATCTCTCTTACACAAGCTATAGTAACATTCTTTGTACACCTCTGAGGTCTGTGAAAAACACTGCCCTCAGCTCAAACACAAGCTACAATGACTTCATGTGCACACCTCTAAGGTTTGACTGTGATGAAAATTAAAGATGTAATATTCACACAATCTCTAGCCCCTCATAACCCGTAGCAGCTTTATGTACACACACACACACACACACACACACATTTGAGCAGGGCTGGTTTTAGAATGGGTGTGGTTGTAAACAGAGGCTATTATTAGCTTTATCCTAAAAGGGTCATATCTCAGCACCATTCAGGTTAAACAGCGTATGATACTTTTTTCTCCAACAAGCAGCAGCTTTGGTGGGGGCCCCCACAGAGTCAAGGATGATAAAGGGAGTCCCCATTATCCATTTAGACAGTCTGGTGAGTGGGGGCAACCAGACTCCAAGAATATCTAAGTGTCTGAATGTTCTGTGATATGTGTTATGTCTTACTTTCAAAATATAATTACTTGTTAGGTACATTTTTTACTGATACATAGAAGAATAATGTCTGTGTCCTGGCATTACTGGGTGCATGCACAGATAAAAATCAGTGATGTTTTTTACACACACACACACACACACACACACACACACACACACACACACACACACACACACACACACACACACACACACACACACACACACACCAGTACTAGCTATGTACTTATTTCAGCAAACAGCAATGCCTTATGCAACACTGGTACTGCCACACCAGATTAGTCACTGCTGTTTAGCAGCCGTCAAACAGCAGAAGCAGTAAGATTTATCTCATTGAAGAGTAATGCATACTTGTCACTGTCCCTACTTTCACAGACCTTCCCTGATTTTGTTCATACTTTTGCTTTATCCTTCGTAAAAAGTCTGATTTGCTGGTGAATCATTCAGGATTACAGTCAATCAATCCAGACATCTGAGTTTTATACTTATTGACCAAAAATAGATGTTGATGCAAAATGTTATTCTAGTAACTTTTGAAGTGAATTAGAGAAATATTTAAAGATATTTATGATTCTGAGCATTTATTCTATTATTTTTGGGATTGTACTGAATTCTTAAGCAAAGAAATTGAGTTATAGTATCTGGTGTTCTGGTATTAGTTATAAAACTACCTGAAAGAGAAACTATCCCTGATGATCGGAAGCATCAGCTCTTCTTAAAATCCAGAGTTTGCACTGAGGTAAGTCACTCTGGGCTGCTGATCCCTCTAGTGCTTATATTGCTCATGTTCATTATCATCTTCATCCTAACAGGGTCAGTACTCAGCCCTGTTCATGTTAAAGAGCATAATTAGGAAATTAACAAAAAGACCAACCGGAGTAAATGCTCTACTAAGAACAGCAAAAATGAAGCAATAAACACTAAATGTTCGTAGAGCAAAGCAATGGAAGGGATACAGTCAAACCAAGTATGCACGTAGATCCAAACAGCAAAAAATCCAGAGTCTTCAAAATAGTAAAAACCAGGTTTATTCAGACATGACGAGGTGAGCGCTTTCGCTAAAATAGCTTCATCAGACCTTGTTACACTTCAATCCATTGCTTTGCTCTATGAACATTTAGTGTTTATTGCATAATTAGGAAATTAATGCATTTTTCATTCCTCATTTTTCCCCAATCAACAGCAGCTTTTGTGGGGCCCCCACACAGACAAAGATGATTAAGGGGGCCCCCTGCATCCATGGTTTTGCAGGGACTAAAAGCTGGCTATGTAGTTAGTTTTTTAGTGGAGAAAATGTCCAAAAGCAGGGTTTAACTAAACCAGGAGCACTATGTCAGTAGTAAAATATTTAATGGCATTCTGATGCCTGTTACTTGACAAAACACCGTTACTACAACCAGAAATATATTTGAATTTTAAAGGAGATATAAATAAGAGTTATTACCCTCATAGTTTATTAAGTATGCAAGACTGCTGCACTAGCTTTTTTTGGTTTTACAGATGTGACAAAATATCAGGATAAGATAACTTGCTGTGGTTGGGGGCCCCAGGGAACAGGGGGCCCCCAGCGACCGCAGGGTTCGCTGGTGCCTAAAACTGGCTATGGCTGCAACCAAACACAGATCAACAGTACAAAAGAAAAAATATTGCAGCACAGAAACACGGCCAAGAAATAAAAATCAAAAACTCGAGACTTTATTATAAAAATAAAGAAAAAGGTAAGCGCTTTCACACTATACAAAATGCTTCTTCAGATCGTATAAACTAATACAATCCAGCTCCATTGAAATACAATAACAGTACAATCAAACTTCCAATCAGGTAAAACAAAATGTTAATGAGCAATTCAAATCAACCATACAGCATTAATACCCAATTAATGATTAAAATTACCTTAAAAGATCCATAGATTTTAGAAAGGGTCTTAAAGAGACCTGTCCATTTAGGGTTGCCACCTTTTCAAATGCCCAAAGTGGGGCAATTGTGGTACAAACATCAGATTTTGCAGTCCAAAACATACCCACAGCCAGTACAAAGGACAAAACTTGACTTTTTTGCCTAAATAAAAGCTTATTTTTGTAGCATTTTAGTTGCTTATTCTGTTTCTTATAACATTTAGGTGTTTCAGAAATAGAATAACTGTTTTATGCAACTATTGCATAAAATAATTTTGCCCTAAAATCTCAGGACAGTTGCCATTTTTGCAATTGTTTTGCAGGACACAACTGCCCAAAGAGGGACTGTCCCTCACAGAGTGAGACAGGTGGTAACCCTATGTCCATTTAACCCTGGTGATTTGTCAGCTCGTAGTACTACCAATGTTATTTATTTGGCCAGATGTGAAGCCTGTATAGGTTTTTATGTAGGGAAGATGAATTGTTCCTTAATGGAATGGATTAGGGAACATATATATTGCATTTGTGGGGGAGATACTAGAAATGCACTGGCAAAGCATGCAACAGAGAAAGGTTTGAGCCACTCTTTTGTTTTTATGGTCATATAGAGAGAGTGTTTAGGAGTAGTAGAATGGGTGATTCTAAGAGTTTTACTGAGAACCGTGAGCTGCATTGAATTATTACATTGCAAGCTAACAAGTAATCAGGGTTAAATTTCACAGGGTCAAATGTTAATTGCTCATTAACTTTTTATTTTATCTGATTGGAAGTTTGTTTGTACTGTTATTGTATTTCAATGAAGCTGGATTGTACTCGTTTATATGGTATGAAGAAGCACTTTTGTATAGTGTGAAAGCGCTTACCTTTTTCTTTATTTTCGTAATAAAGTCTCAAGTTTTTGATTTTTATTTCTTGGCCATGTTTCTGTGTTGCAATATTTTTTCTTTTGTACTGTTGATTTCTTCTTTTGTACTTTTAGATTAAAAAAACTTCACCAAGGCAAACTATACCCTCCTAGGGGAAGATATAAAAGCAGTCTAAGCCCCACCCTCAGCTGGAAGTGATAACTACAACAAAGCTTACACTAAAACCCTTTACAATCACTTGTATAAGGTATAGACTCTGCTGTTCCAGAGAGAATCAAAGCCAGATCCCCAAGTAAAAATGAGCAATCCTGGTGGACATCCAGCATCAAAAAACTTTACAACAAATGCAAAATGTTGCTGTCTTAAGAAAACTAAGGTGAGGCCCCAACCATGGAAAAGAACCTTTCTCAGTCTCAACAGGCAAATAAGACAAGATATCAAATCCTCTAAGGGTAACTTTGAGAAAAAAACTTAGCAATCACAACTAAGGATAACCATAAGGCCTTTTACAGCTACGTATGCATCCTAAAAGGTAGGAACTAAGCATGTGCAGAACTAGTGACTAACGGTATCACACACACACTGATCCCGCAGAGATAGCAAACCTGCTGGTGGACAGATTTGGCAAAAATTTTACTCCCTTATCCCTTCCATACTTAAGCCAAACCTTACCCCCAACTTCTCCCCCACTCTACATATCCAAAGAGCAGGTCAGTAAAGCCTTGTCTAAGGCAAAAAACACAGTCTCGGTGGGGCCATACGGCATCCCAGGCTGTCTTCTAAACAAACTAAAACATGAATTAGTTATAGACCCATAAGTCTGACAAGCCTCATCTGTAAGGCCATGGAACGTATCATCATGAACCTCATAAATAAAGACATAGGTGATTGTCAAACCCTGGATCCAACCCAATTCAGCTTTGTTAAGGGCAGATCCTGCCTGTTAAACCTGGTGGAATTCTTTGAAAATGTGACCAGGGCCATTGATGAGGGCATATCTGTGCACAAAGCATACCTTGACTTGGGCAAGGCCTTCAACACAATCCCACACTTAGGTATTACCAAAGAAATTAGCAAACTAAATGTAAACCAAATTAGCAAACTGAATGTAAACCCCTTTGTTCTGAGATGGGTTGCCAACTGGCTCACAAACTGGTCACACACTATCAAAGTGGGTGATTCCACATCAACCAGCAGATCTATCACCAGTGGGGTACCACAAGGGTCAGTGCTGGACTCCCTACTGTTTGGTATATACTTCTCAGATGTTCAGGCCAAAAATAAGGAGTTGTGGCTGAGCAGGTTTGTGGAAAACTGCAAACTGGGTGCAATTATCAAATCCCCAAATGATATCAGTATAAAGACCAACGACTGGTTTCTTAGTCATGGTCTCAAACTAAATGCAAAGAAATGCATCATCATTCCCTTTGGTAAAAACAGTGTCCATTCACACTATCAAATTAACAACAATACCCTATGTACCTATGATGTGGTAAGGGATCTGGGATCACAAGTAGACTGCAACCTTAACTTTGACCACCATGTGTCTACTGTAGTAAGGAAGGTTTTCTATGTAGCACATTTGATTAGCAAAGGCATCGCCTCTAGAGCAAAGGAGGTTATAACCCCTCTATACCCATTACTAATCATGCCCATAATTGAGTATAATGCCCATTTTGACATGTTCTGTACAAAGCACCTGTAGCAATTGGAGAGACCTCAGAGGTTCCTAACAAAGACGATCAAGGGATTCCAGCATGTGCCTTACACAGACTGACTAAAGTCCCTGTCACTATACTCAATATTGTATAGACTACTTAGGGGAGACACGCCTGGCTTATAGAGCAATCTCCGACCCACACCTAATGAATTTGCGGCATATCCACCCGTAAATCAAATGAGAATACAGCCACCTATTAAAGGGAACTAAATATGGCCAGTGAATTGAGTAGGACATGGTGGAGGGAGAGATTTTCTTTCAGCGACTGCCACGTCTTTGGAATAGACTGCAAATTCATATAAAGCAGAGCACTTCTATGACACTGTTCAAAAGGAACCTGGACGATTGGATGGGACACCGTAAATTCTTATCAGGGATAGTGCCCACAATTGACTAGATTATCACTGGTATTACATTGGGATGAAACGGCTAGGCTTGAAATGACCTCTGGGTGGATAGCCTAGTAACCTCCTATGATCCTAGAAGACTAACTGAATACTAGAACATTATTAAAACTGACAACTCGGTGTATGCATCCATCCATTTTCTAAACCACTTATACTGACAGAGTTATACTGATAGCAAGCTGAGCAGAGCGGATCAGACCTTCTTATCCCCCTTTTCAATCTTCAGCTCATTCTGGAGAATTCGTAGGCATTATCAGGCAAGCTGAAAGATACAATACTTCCTTAGAATGGGCCACACATAACACGCCTACTATTGGCACAACCCAGTGGGTATCCTCTTAAGATACCCAAAACACATCAACAGACTCCTCCTTAAACTGGAGTAACAATGGCTGTAATCTCAGACTCTTTCAGATTGTCAAGTTTCTCAGTCTGTTGTCAATTGTTAGCTCAGTTACCCTGCAAAGGGTTAATTTATGCTTCTTTGTACACATATTAAAATATCATAGGGGCCAAGCGAGCTTGCTGGCATCATTTACATATGCTTTATAGACTTAGAAAAAGCATATGACCATGTACCTCAGAATGTCTTGTAGGAAGTGCTACAACAATAGCACAGGGTACCATGGATGTTGCTGTATGTAGCTCAATCTCTGTATTTGAGAAATAAAAGTTCTGTCTGCATCCTCAGTGCTACAAAGAGTGCATTATGTTTCCTTGCATATTTGTGATATTCAAGGTATGGCCACAGTCCGGAAAGCATTAAGACTAGGAATATGAGGGCTTCTTATCAGCTGCCTGTGGATGATTTCCTCTTACTTCACGTGACTGCAATCTCCAGCCTGCCCTGGAGGGATTTACTGATGACTGTGAAGTTTTTTTCTTGGAAAAGAGCAGATTGGTGTCTGGGCTCTGCATGTGAGGGGGAAGCAGCAACTTCTAGCAGGGCCATTTAAATGTCTTGGGGGTCTAGTTACAATGCAAGGTATAAGGAATTAAGAGACTGACCACTGGATAGATGCAGTGGTGGCAGTAATGCAGGCATTGAACTTGACATTAATGATGAAAAGATAACTGAGCCATAGAACAAATCCCTCAATGTACTGGTTATTCTAGATCTCCTTCATCACTTATGGTCGTGAGCTTTTAGTAGTGACTGGAAGGGGTCACAGACAAAAGTGACAGAGGTTCATTCACAGTGCAGAAGAGACAACTGTGTAATCAAAATAATTATACATTTCTTTACAGTGTGTTTAGCAGTCAGTCACTCAAGTTTTATTTACATGCCTACAACTATGTACATTATAATAAACAACATAGAACAAAAAAATGAAATCTAACCAATCAGTCAGTCAGTCAGTCAGTCAGTCAGTCAGTCAAAAACTGATCTAAAGATAGGATACCAGCATTGAAATTAAGAGCTAAAATGAACTAAAGTGTTACTGAATATCCTATAAAATAGATGAGTTTTAAATTACCGACTAAATACATATAAGGAATCAGTGTTGTGTAGCTGCCTTGGCAGCAATCTCATAGGTCAGCAGCATAAAAGGAGAGGGATCTAAATCCAAATTAATCAAGCCTTAACCTAAGGGCTGCTAGCAGCCCCAAAACAGGAGAGTGGACTGCGTATGATGATGGGTGTGGTAGGACATGAACAGCTCTTTCAAATATGAGGAACCCTAATCTTCTTTGGGATTTATGTACCATGACAAGGGCTTTAAAGATAAAGTATCTGACAGGGAGTCAATGTGGTGAATGGAGTATTGGGGTTATATTTATTTCTTTTATTTATTTAACATCTGTTAAAGTCTGACTTGGAACAAGTCAATTTTTAGCATAGACCCAGGGAGAAATGCTCCAGATGCATGTCTTTTTAATGTGGGAGGAAACCCACACGAATGCAGAGAGGACAAGGAGACTCCACACAGAAGGTACCCCAACCAAGAATCAAACCGGAGAACCTCTTGTTGTGAGGTGACAATGCAAACCGTTGCACCACTGCGCTGTCCATATGTAGAAAAGTTTCACTGTCCTGTTTTGTACCAACTGCAGCCTGTCAAGTGTAATGCTAGAAAGCATTTTAACAATACAATGAAAAATGACCCAAGCCTACACAACCACTCTCAGATAGAGTGAGGTGTGTAGTGCAGGCAATGTTCCACAAAGGGTGACAGTGAGTCCAGATGACAGCTGATACTTGATTCTGAAATGTAAGGTCGTCACTGAGGGTCACTCTAGAGATTATACACTTTGAACACAAACTCTAACCTGTGACCTTCATAAGCAATACATAGAATAAGGGTAAGAGCTATTGAGGTACTTAATGTGTCATAAAAGGACATGGCTATAGTCTTTATTAGTGAATGAAGCAGTAAAGAAAAACGTAAAAAAGAATTAGATAGACAGTGTTTTGATTTTCAATTGAAAGGTAGTATTAAAATAGTTGTAATCTAACTGAATTCTGCAGCTCAGGCATAAAATTAGCAACACAGTTTTTATCTAAATTTAATACCAATATTTAGGAAGAGTGATACTAAATGCAACTGAAAATAAAAACAGAAAAGGTGCTGTTTTACCTAAGAGCTCTAAATGTATATTCAGTTTGTTCTGCTAAAACAAAAGTAGAAGTCGCCGCTGCTTTTATGGGTGACTGTTGAAACCATTTATGTATTTTATAAGAAATCACCAGATGCAGAAAAAAACACTTTCAAGAGAAAAGGGATCTTAAATTACAAAGTGATCTTAACCAGCAGAATTTAATACATATCCTAACAAGGCTTTAGATGTTAACTACTGCCAAAATATTTCTGTGTTGTCACAGTAGTACAGGGCCAAAGCAACTACTTGGTTTATCAGCAGATTTAATTATCTGTTATTTAATTTGTTAGTAGGTGAGCTAATCCATTATAGACACTTTCCAGCCACCCTCTCAGCCATCAGACAATATGGTTATAATGTGTTACAAAATAATTGATAAGAAAGCACAAATCCAACTGGTTAAAATAAAATAAGTATTTAAGTACAAATAAGACTGGCTAAAATAAAACAAGTATTACAAGTTTAGCTGATAACTTGCATCACTGGCATATTTTTTTCTGCATGTATTTACTGTGAAAAACAGAAACATAATTTATTTCTGACCAGAATTGATGAAAATGTTTATTAGCCATTTTATTAATAAATGAAGAATACTAAATTCCCACAGTAAAATTTAAAACAGAAAACAAAAACAGTGCAGCAAAGTACGAAAAATACTGTTCATCTGATAAATAAAATATAAATGAAGCAAAGAACCAGATTTAGAACTACTGTAAACTCTTAGGCCAGAAATCTTTGAATATAACTTCAAAAACAACCCAACCCCAGTATTGCATAATCACTATACACCTAATCCATGTTAAAATATAGTGAACAGTTGCTAACCAGTCAAAACTAATAAAAATAAATTATGCATAATATCATTTACCTGTTTACTTATTCTACCCAAAGCATACTGTAAAAATGTATTCTATATATTCTATACAGTTATAATAAGAAATGGTAGTGCCTGAAGGTAACAGCATTGCTGTGACCAAAGATAATAAATAAGAAAAATATTCTTAAACTAAAATGTAACTTTTATGAGTAAGAAAGCAATAAAACCATCTCCCCAGATGGAGATAATGGCCTCTAATCACTTCTTTTTATACCACAGTGTTCTGCCTTTAGCATCCCTCTATTTAAACTAGAAGGGAGAGTGGGAGGGTGACCTAATAGTTAAGGTGTTTGCCTTACAAACACAAGGTACAGGGTTTGAGTCTCACAAGGGATAATTGGTTAGGCTTAAAATGGCTCGCAAGGGCAGTTAGCTTAGTACTAATCTATGAACCTATGAACTAGTGAGTGATACAGTCATCAGCTGCTCAAACAGGTGAGCACTGCAGAAAATCAATTGATTCTTATGACTGTAAATGTAAAGCAATACTTTGACTTTCATAACTATTTGCTTACTTATGACTCTTTTCTTATTTGCACTTTCTGCTGCAGCATAGCTACCAAGTGTGTTTTCGTGATTCTGTTTTATATACACTTGCCATCTTCCTGAAAATAGCACAGACATGCATGAACAATGAAAGAAGGAAGAGAAAAGGAAAAAGGATGGATACTAGTCTCACGACTTTAAAACTGATTGTTAGTAACATGTGCTGGGACCTTTATTGTTTGGCATCTACTTTTCTGAAGTAAAAGTCAAATACCAAAGGAGTCTGGCTGAAGATGAGTGCAAGCAAGGAGCAGTCACTGAATCCCCAAATGACTTAGCAATCCTGAAGGAAGGTTTGTCTCAAATAAATAATTTATTTATTTATTTATTATATTTGTTAACCGGGAAAAGTTTGACTAGTCTAGGAGCCCGTTTTCAGAAGAGGCCCAGGGGGAAAAGCTCCAAAAAAGTACAATATATTATTTTGAGTATAAAACAGCAGTAATGCAGTTAACAGTAATGATATGTAGTTAAACAACACTCAACACAGTACAAAATTTAACTAAAGGCTAATACAAAAATATAGAGTATACTAATTGCATGTTACACAAAACATCATTGCTAGACCAGAATGTTTGAGATTCCTGGAGGATGGAATTGTGTAAATAGTAACTTAAGAGAGGAGCAAAAAGCATTATCAAACAAGAATAATGGGGGCCAAAATCATGGACTGAAACAAAATGTCAGGAAATGCATTACTATATCCTTTGGGAAATCATCTACTCCGGGGAACTACCACATTGACAATATGCCCCTAATAGCTGATCCAGTTGTTTGGGATTTAGGAACTTATGTGGACAGTGACCTAACTTTTGACCAACATGTGCCTGTTGTTGTAAGAAACCCCTTCTATATTGCACAGTTTATAAACAAAGGGATTGAGTTTAGATCTAGGAATGTCATTGCCCCCTTTACTCAGCCCTTATTAGGACAATCATTAAAAACAATGCCTTCTTTGGCATGTATCTGTCCAGGCACAAAGATATCTTACTAAAAGGATACAAGACCTAAACAACATGTCCTACATAATCTGAGTGACTGATCCCTGTCACTACACTCAGTATCCTGCAGACTGCTAAGAGGTGATCTGTGTCTGACATACAAGACATCCACTGACTCATTACTGATGTATTTACTATACATTAGCAAATCACATGGCATCAGAAATACTCACTCTAGGGATGTAAACCTCTTCTGCAACATCAACAGAACAGTTTGAAGGGACAGGTGTATATCTCATAGAAGATACAGCTGCTGTGGAACAGACTTCCCATCCATATAAAACAAAGTCCATCCATGTCCATATTCAGGTACAGCTCAGATCTATGGATGGGAAACAGAAAATTTACCCCAGGACTGCCCTCTGTACTAGTAATGGACAACGACAGCTCCTAAATCAGTGGCATAGCTAAAGTTTGTGCTGCCCGGGGCTGTCTTTCAGTTTGTCGCCCCTCCCCCTCACAAAAGTCATGGTCATATGGGGCCCCCCAAATACAGCCCTCCCCCCTTGCAGCCATTCCAGTCTCCCATTACTTGGTTATGTCTCCCCATTTACCATAAACACTGTAACGTGCATACTGCTTTATGCTTTACTTCTACAATGATTATTTGGATTTCATTTAAAAGTTTTATTTTAAATTTTATATCACAAACACTGATAGACATCTGCTGAACAAAGCAATACAGTCTCACAATGAAAACAGACTTTGCATTAAAACTTCTCTGCCCTTGAAACTCGCATTCATTGAAACAGCATTGAAACCCACATTCAAAGAAAATGCATTTGGCCAGTGGCAGATAAAGTTTACCTTTGGGCGGTTTTCAAATCATAGGCCCCTTGCACACATATTTAGGACCATGCAAACACATGTGATCTTCGATTCACCTTCCAGATTGTATTAAATTATATTCCATGTATAATACAGCACACTTGTTAGAGTGTGTTTTAAATTTATTGTTTTGAACATGTTTCTAGTAAGCAATGAAACAAAATGTATGAACCAATAATGACATAACTGCCCAAATGAGAAAATTTCTATCATAAAAGTCTTCTCAAACTTCTGTCATTACACTCCACCAATATCAGCCAACATGCACAATCTCATTAAAGAGATCTGTAACTAATGAAGAGGTTGCTGCTAGCAACCAACTTTATATTTCATTGCTTCATCTACAAATAAAGTGTCTGTTGCCCTTGAAGAATAAATTGCCTATGTTACTTTAAAAAAATAAGCTAGTAATATTGCAATAGGGAATAGATGGCAAACTAATAACAGGTATCTCCTCCAAAGGAGGACATTCTCAGGACTGCAGCATCCAATCCCTTTAAAGTACGCCACAGTACAGTATCAGCAATCCATCTACATACTGTGGGAGTAGAACTCACAGCCCTCTGCATCGAAAGCAAGTATACTACCAGTTGTGCTACTAACAATGCAAACAGATTTGGCATAAGCAGCTAAACTTCTTTTCCCCTGAAGCTCTCAGCTCCTTGTAAAATCCACTTGACACTCAACTATATCTCTCAACTTTGCAGCACAAGAAATCTGGAAAAAGCCAAAACTTACTGGGGGGAGACAAAGGCCCAAAACCAAGGACATATTTTAAACAATGCTTGTATAATCTTAGAAAGTTGCTAGAACAAAATGTTTTGTGTTACCATGTGTTTCTTGAAAGACAGGAAGACTGAAACTTAAATGGCTATCATTATTTAGTGAATTCAGTTCTGACTGATTTGCCAGAAAAACACTAATTTTAAGAGGAACAGACCAAAAGTATGAGCCAAGCATTCCAGATGTTCTGTGAAAATCTGAACAGGACCCAATTCCTTGAATCAGAAGTGGTGGTATGGGCAGAGAATTCAGGATCTTGTTCCTTGTACTTAAGGTACAGGGTTTGAGCCAGAGTAACATTAACCACTAGGTATACCTAACTGGGGTGTTACACACACACACACACACACACACACACACACACACACACACACACACACACACACACACACACACACACACACACCTCTTACTTGGATTGGAATGGTGAAGCAACTTGAAGCCAATACTCCCCTTACTTGGAATGGTGAAGCAACGTGGAACAAGTGAAGCAGCAAAATTCCATGAACAGGTGAACACTTGTTGGCAGCAAAACTTAAAATTGTGCAGGTGGACAGGAAGACCAGGATATCTGTGTGACAATGCGTGATGTGACCAGACTGGATGAACAGGATGTTAATTAAACTATTAAAGTAAAAGTCCCAAACGTGTTGCAGAAGGCGGATTGCCCCTCTGTCCCCCCTCCCCGCTACACCACTGTCTTAAATGCATGGGCCACCTCAAATTATCTATGGTATGACCTCAGTTATTTTTATTAGGGGTAATGTATAATTATCAACCATGGAATGGGCTACCAGTCTACATCCAAATGGGATAGGTTATTTGGAGCAGCACAAAAAGGGAAATAAGCAAGGCTTAAAATGGCATGCAACAGCAACTAGTCTAGTACTTAGCTATGAACCTGTAAGATCTGTTGTTGAGGCTGTCCTCAGACAGCGCTCAGACAGCTACAGATGTTTTGGGAGTATAACAACCTGATTTTAGAACTAATGCCTAGTGATTTTCTCTCAGATATCTAATATACCTGTCTCAATTAATATATATTATATTCTATTAAGAAAGAATCCAGTATGTTGTAACAATACAAAATGAATCTTCTAAAAGGGGTTATTTTTTACCTTCATAAGCAAACAATATCACTCAGAAATATTACTTCAAGCTCCAATTAAATAAACATTACAAATTTTAGTCATATAATTAAAAAATTGATTTTATAAAATTATTAACAGTATCTGTTTTGTGAATGTTCACATGTAGGTGGAAAGAACACTGCTGTCATTGTCATGTCTCACCATTCATCTACAGTGGATATAAAAAGTTTACACACCCCTGTTAAAATGCCAGGTTTTTGTGATATAAAAAAATGAGACTACAATAAATCATTTCAAAACTTTTCCCACCTTTAACGTGACCTATAACCTGTACAATTCAATTGAAAAACAAACAAATCTGCTAGGGGAAAAATATAAAAAAATAAAAAAACGTACAATAAGCTGGTTGCATAAGTGCACACACCCTTAAATTAATACTTTGTTGAAGTACCTTTTGATTTAATTACAGCATTCAGTCTTCTTGGGTAGGAATCTATCAGCATGGCACATCTTGACTTAGTAATATTTGCCCACTCTTCCTTGCAAAAGTGCTCCAAATTTGTCAAATTGCAAGGGCATCTCTTGTGCGCAGCACTCTTCAGGTCACCCCACAGATTTTCTATTGAATTTAGGTCTGGGCTCTGGCTGGGCCATTCCAAAACTTTAATTTTCTTCTGGTGAAGCCATTATTTTGTTGATTTGGATGTATGTTTGGGGTCATTGTCATGCTGAAAGGTGAAATTCCTCTTCATCTTCAGCTTTCTAGCAGACGCCTGAAGCTTTTGGGCCAAAAGTGATGTATTTGGAACTGTTCATAACTCCCTCCACCTTGACTAAAGCCCCAGTTCCAGCTGAGGAAAAGTACACCCAAAGCATGATACTGCCACCACCATGCTTCACCATGGGGATGGTGTTCTTTTGGTGTTGTTTTTGCACCATACGTACCTTTTGGAATTGTGGCCAGAAAGTTCAACCTTGGTCTCATCAGACCATAACACATTTTCCCACATGCTTTTGGGAGATAATGTATTGTTTTGCAAATTTTATCCAGGCCTGGATGGATGTTTTTCTCTGTAAGAAAAGGCTTCCGTCTTGCAACCCTACCCCATAGCCCAGACATATGGAGAATATGGGAGATTGTTGTCACATGTAGTACACAACCAGTACTTGCCAGAAATTCCTGCAGCTCCTTCAGTGTTATTGTAGGTCTCTTGGCTGTTTCCCTGACCAGTTTTCATCTGGTCTTTTCATCAGTTTTGGAGGGACATCCAGTTCTTTGCAATGTCACTGTTGTCCCATATTTTCTCCACCTTTTGATGACTCTCTCCACTGTGCTGCATAGTATATCCAATGCTATGGAAATTTTTTGTACCCTTCTCCTGACTGATACCTTTCAGCAATGAGATCTCTTTGATGCTTTGTAAGCTCTCTGCGAACCATGGCTTTTGCTGCAGTAGCCAGCTGAGTAAATGTCAGAAAATCCTACTAGGACAGCTGACCTTTATTTGGGGTTAATCAGAGTCTCTCTAATTGATGGCAGGTGTGTACCCAAGACTGAATGCTTTAATTAAATCAAAAGGTGCTTCAACAAAATATTAGTTTAAGGGTGTGCACACTTGAAATGATTTATTGTGGTCTCATTTTTTATATCACAAAAACCTGGCATTTTAACAGGGATGTGTACACTTTTTATATCCACTGCAGGTTTGTTGTTGACACACAACAGTTAGCGCCCTGTCATGATTTAGTGCTTACTTGTTGCATAATAAACAGTTTTACTAAAAACAAATATCTCCAATACATGTTAGTATCACTGTAATACCAATATTTTGCACAGACTATTACACTTTAATGGAAAATAGGTCTCAAATACCTTCCCAAATATTTATATTAATTTATATAGCTTTTTCTAATTTATTCTGCTCCTCTCTTGTTTGTGTAGTAGCTTTACATAGTTTTGTTATGTCTGAAGTTTCCTTCCCAGGACTCCACTTAAAATGTGAATTCACAACTGGACATTACTACTTTACACATTTAAATAAATAAGTAAGTTGCAAATATATGGGTAAAATTAGTTAGGTCAATTGCTTGGGTATGCAGAAGTCTATTACAATGAGCCTTTTAGAACACTATGGCAGAAGTATTTTACACATTTGTATTTTGCATTACCGTGTGGGTACATATGTGTTTAGGCTGATTTTGTGAGGCCACCAGCTTATTTGCCTCTCATCTGTCTCTTATTTTTAAGGATGTCCCTGGTTTTGCCTAAGAACTTTGCTCTGTCCATTACAAAACGTGTGAATTTTGTCATAGAACAAGGAGGATTACAGTCAACAATAGTGACAGACATTACAGTTGAACAATGCTTATTTTTCAGAAAATGGAAGCTAATACAAAGTTAGAAATGAGTAGTTCCAACAATTTAAAAAAGTTCCCCTAGTATTTAGCCATTTTCTCTGATAATTTCTGTTTTTACCTTGATTTGTGAGTTAAGAATTTTAGGACTGTGTTCTGTAATATGAGCAGGTAGGATGTTTTAGATTATGGGTGCCAGATATGAGAAAAGTCTGTCTTCAGCTAGAAGTCTAGGTGTCCGAGTGTGGAGTGGATGGTTTGAGAAGGTGAGGACCAGCTGTCCCTCATCGGGTGTTGGTATGCAGATTCCCCACCAAGGGAGTGTTGTCTGGTGCAGGACAGGGGCTAGCCACAGGCAAAGACCACTAACAGCTTGCAGCCCATCTGTGTATGCAGAAAGATCATGTGTGGTAGCATATATTTATATATCCAGCCTGATGCATTGTATGCTTGTGTGCATGTGTTTTATCAGTGGAGAGTAATGATCAAAAGACCCCGCCCTTCCATCTGCAGTATGATGGCCCCGAGCCTCCCTCTTCACCTATCCTAGGGGGCATAATGGGCATTAAAGGAAGGTGACAGCAGTGAGACGTCAAATTCAGCAGATGTGAAGGAGAACAAGCATCTACATAAATTAGATCTTCAGCACAGTAGAACTGACAAATGGCAACTACTAAAATACTTCAGGGCATTTTCTACTGACTTGTTATTAATGCAAAGTACTAAAAGTGTTATATGTGAAAAAAAAGTACATCATAAATAGGCAGTAATGTATAGACATGTTTAAAATTTCAAAATTATGAGCCTTTAAGGAAATATTCAACAGTGGTTAAGGATTCAAGGTACATATTGGATCAAAAGCACTTTTTAAATTTGTCACAGCTGGTGTCACACAAAAATACTAAACCGTGAATTCAAGCATAACTAGAGAGAAAAGACATTTACACATCAAGATAACCTTGCAGAATGACAGCTATAACATACATGTTCATAAGTGCATGTTGTAATATATCAGGAAGTCATAATGGCAGTATAACCAGAAATATGAAAATGAAACATGGAGATAAAGGCTATCTATCAGACAGGATGGCGTACTTTGCTTATGTGATAACTGATTTATTCTTGAAATTCTTGCACTGTGACTGTTTCAGGAGGTTTTTTTAATGAATACAGAAGTCTCTTCAGAGCAGATGGTGACCTGATATTTTTGGGAAGTTTAGTCCCACAGTGTAAGGCCATGAAAAGTGAAGGCCTTACTGCAATACGAGCAGAGTAATTCAGTACTGTTTTAACACAGCTCCATAAAGTTAGGCGACCAGCCACTGCTCAGCTGTATTCATCTGTGCAATCCAAGGAATCTGTTGCATTCTGCTAACCATAAGCACAATTTTATACTGTATTTTTGCAATATTGCTTATTTTTTAAAACTGTTCCTGCTGATTTGTTGCACTTTTGTCTGCTGTAGCATAGACTAGATTCAGACCTGCTGAATCTGGTTCTGTTTGTTAATTTGAGCACTAAACCAGGCTATCCTTTGGTGGACAGGGCCCACTCCCCCATTGCTTGTGTGGCAGGAGAGTGCAGTTAGGACTCATCTGATTGAAAGTTGCTGGCACAGTGCTCAGTTTTGAGCTTTTTTATTTGTTAAATTGTTTAATTCATTTGCTCACTGTTGCTACATAAGCCCCACATTTGTGCAGGTTTTCACTTGTTTTAACACAGCTCTGCAGAGTTAGGTGACCAGCCACTGCTCTGCTGTATTCATCTATTTATCTGTAGTGCACCTCCATGCACCCTTGCACACTACCGCACAGTGGGGGTAAATTGTGCTTAGATGCTCAGAGAGCACCTGAGCTGCACTTTTGCCCCTTAAACAGTCCCCAAACCACCAAATCTACAATAGCCTCATACCATTTAGAGAACCTCCACTAGTATGGACCCTTGATAAAGCACCACATTAGTATAGACCCCATTTAGAGCACTCAGTTATACCACACCCCTGCATTTTCTCTCCCCACTGTGAAAACAGGATTTAACCTAGCATTATGGATAGTCAGTTTCCCTCCATTGCTGCTACCAGCCTGATTGAGATGGCTATTCTGAGGCAGTGTAGCAACTGCCTCATGTACACCGACAACCCTCTACTCCTAAATCACCCAAGTACAATTTGTGAGAGATGCATCTACACTAAGAATCTGGAATCCTTGCTCTCTCGCGCACCGAACAGTAACATTGAACAGGATGTCAGCTCACATAGTACACCTCCTATACAAACTATGCACTCAACACATAAACCATCATATGCGAAGGTACTCACCAGAAACCTACCTAAACACTAGAGACCTTCCAAACACAAACATAAACACCAGTGTCTCACCAAATAAGCCCCTAAAGCAAAGCAAATCTAAATCAAATTTTTAGTCATAGGTGACTCCATTGTGAGATAGATAGATGTCCCACTCATCAGGCTGGACAAGGAGAAGGTTACGGTCAGCTGTCTGTCAGGTGCCAGGATCCATCAGATCACACATGCACTCAGGTCTCTCAACAAGTACCATTATGACTCTGTCATACTTTATGCTGGTGTGAATGACTTGAAACATACCTCACTGGACTATATGAAGAGAGATATGATTGAGCTCTATGAATGTGTGTCCCAGGCAGGTAGCCTTGAGCAGCATTCTACTCTCATCTAGGATGATACCACAATATAAACAAAAAATGATTAACTTAAAACAATTGGCTTAGTTCCTGGCATCATTTTAAGGGGATCCAGTTCCTGTCAGCCTGAGATGACATGGTTGATAGACCATGCTGCTTTGCCAGAGATGGCCTTCACCTGTCACCTCTAGGCTTTCGGTTACTGGCAAAGGCACGTGCCTCCCCATAGTACCTTTTTTTAGGCAAGGTCTCAAAAACAAAATTTCCAATGTGAAAATATCACTCACAAATAAATTAAAGGTTATGCTGCTAAACGCTAGGAGTTTAAATCAGAAACTGCACTCTTTGGAAGTACTCTTCCCCCTGGAGGATGTTGACATCTGTGCAGTCACAGATACTTGGTTCAGGGCCACAGAGAGTACCCCAGCCTTGCAAGCCGACAATGCCTTCAATACTTTCAGACCACAAAATGAACGTGCAAGAACCAAAGAAGGTGGAGAATCTATTTTCATCAAAGATAAATACACCTCTAGACTGGTTAGACAGGAAATCTTCATGCAGTTACTCCAAGTTCAACTAACTGTGGGTAAGATTCCCCCTTCAATGAACCCAAATACCCACTCTGTTTATTTAGACCTACTTGGGTCAATCAAATTACAACCAAACACTCTAGTCATGGGTGATTTTAACTATCCCTCCATTGACTGTGAAATGATACAAGTACCAACATGCTTGCACAAAGATTCCTGTACTTTGTTAACACTAATGCCCTGGAACAAATAGTATGCAACCCCACAAGGGACTCAAATATTCTCAATGTGGTCCTAACCAACTTGGGTGACTGTTGCACCACTACAAGTATAGGACCATACTTCTCAACCTGGAAACATCAAAAATATGGACAAGGCCCATGAAAAATAGGTACAAATATGTATGCTGATTAACATCTAATTTGCATACATAATTATGTAACCTCACCCACTCCAATGTAATTGTGGGATACCAACTTTCAAACGCAAACTGAAGAACAGACAACCAAAATATGGCACCAGAGTCCCCCTGCAGCCATTCCAATGTCCCATTACCTGGCTATTTTGCCCCATTTACCATAAACACTAATGTGTGCATACTGCTTTACTTCTACAATGATTATTTGGATTTTATTTTTACAGTTTACAGCACAACAATGCACAAACACTAATAAATATCTGGTAAACAAAGCAACACTGTCTCACAATGAAAATAGACTTGGCATTAAAACTTCTTTGCCCTTGAAACTCACATTCATTGAAACAGCATTGAAACCCACACCACATCCAAAAAAAAATGCATCTGGCCAGCGGTGGATAAAGATTACTTTTGGGCTGTTTTCAAATCATTGGCCCCTTGCACACAAAACAAGAAACATACATGTGTTCTTTTCTTTGATACACCTTCCTGACTTTATTAAATTTTATTCCTTGTATAATACAGCACATTTTAAATTTATTATTTGAACATTTTTCTAGTAGACTGCACTGTAGGCAATGAAACAAAATGCATGAACCAATAATGACAAAACTGCCCAATTCAGAACATTTCCATCATAAAAGTCTGCTTCCACACCCACACCATAAATAGAATGGCAGTAGTGTAAACTATAGGCATCTTGCACAGCTTCTCACACTTATTTTCAATTTCATTTTTTTGGGGGGGAGACAAAAGGTCAAAAACCAGGGACACATTTTAAACATTGCTTGTATACTTTTGTAAAGTTGCTAGAATAAAATGTTGTGTTACCACCATGCATTGCACTGGCAAGTCTTCAACCCAGGACCCTATGCACTACAGTCAGAGCAACATACCACTATGCCAAAGCAGCAGCTTCATGAAAAATAAAAAGACTGAAACTTAATGGCTATCATTTAGTGAATTCATTTCTCACTTCTCACCATAGCTCTCAACCTCTTAGCACAAAAAACCTGGACAAACAAAGCCAATAACGGGGAAATACAAATTCAGTTCTCACTTCTCACCATAGCTCTCAACCTCTTAGCACAAAAAATATGGACAAACAAAGCCAATAATGGGGGAATACAAATTCAGTTCTCACTTCTCACCATAGCTCTCAACTCTTAGCACAAAAAAACCTGGACAAAGCTCACAAGTGGTGGTGGCTAGGGACTTACCATGGACACATTTTAAACATCACTTGTATAATTTTGTAAAGTTGCTAGAATAAAATGTTGTGTTACCACCATGCATTTCACTGGCAAGACTTGAACCCAGGATCCTATGCACTACAGTCAGAGCAACATACCACTATGCCAAATCAGCAGCTTCCTGAAAAATTGGAAGACTGAAACTTAATGGCTATCATTTAGTGAATTCATTTCTCACTTCTCACCACAGCTCTCAACCTCTTAGCACAAAAAACCTGGACAAACAAAGCCAATAATAGGGGAATACAAATTCAGTTCTCACTATAGCTTTCAACTCTTAGCACAAAAAACCTGGCCAAAGCTCACAAGTGGTGGTGGCTAGGGACTTTGGGCTCTTTTTACCCTGTACTTAAGGTACAGGGTTTTAGCCTGAGTACCTCTAGCCACCAGGTGTATTAAATGGGGGGCATTTTTACACACACACACACACACACACACACACACACACACACACACACACAAACAAGTAATTTGGCATGGTTGGGAGGTATGTATAGGATCCTCACTGGTTAAATCTGATCACAAATCAGTCTCATTTGAAGTGGCTATAACACCTGAACCCCATTTAGGAGAAATCAGGCTAAAAAGAAATCACCAAAGCTAATTATACCCTCCCAAGGGATGGCATAAATAATTTCCAAGCTCCTGTTCCTATGGGGCACTGAAAACTATACTAAGGTATACACAAATGCCCTGTATAAACTCTTATACAAATGTATTGACACAGCTGTATCTAGAAAAAACAAATCTCCCTGGTGGACATCTTTCATTAATAAGTTATACAACAAGAGGAAGAAGTTGCTGTCTAAGAATAAAAAAGAGAGGTCCCAGCACTGGAAGAATACCCTCATCTGCTTGAATAAACAAATAAGACAATTTGTAAAATCCTCTAAGGGCAACTTCAAAAAGAATTTAGCAACCTTATAAGGATAACCATAAGGCATTCTTCAGCTATATCTGTAACCTAAAAGTTAGGATCCAGACGTGTGCTGAACTAGCTGTGGATGGCATCACACACACTGATCCTGTGAAAATAGCTAACTTATTAGCCGATAGGTTTCCCCGTCACCTCCAAACATTTTACAAAACATTCCCACTACATTTCCCCCACCTTGCATCTCCAAAGAGCAAGTCATTAATGCTCTCTCCAAGGCCAAAAACACAGCCTCTGTGGGACTGGATTGCATCCCAGGTTGTGTTTTAAATGGTCTAAAACATAAGTTAGCAACTCCAAATAAAAGTAAAAATAAAAACAAAACCACCTCACTTTCACAGTAAAACGGCACTTTAATGTAATAAAAACAATAAACAAGCACACAGACTGAGCGCTTTCGCCTTCTTTATCTAGGCATCATCACAGTCTGATAGGCAGTCACTCAGTACAAATTTAAATAGGAAGGAGGTGAAAAACATAATTTCCTGATTGTTTAATATACTCCTTATTGCCCCATTAAAAGTTATGTAATATAATATAAATTCTATGAATTGTGCAAAATAGGTAAAGCATATATATATCAATTATACACAAAAAATACAGATGAAGTAATGATAGTAAAAAACACTTAAAAATGACACCTATTGTATCAGCCCAACACTGAAATATGAAAAGTAAATAAATAGATACTAAGTTAAAACTCTAAATGGGAATACTAAAAAGTTTTTTATATGCCTAAAATGTGGATACATGCCACCACATCATTCTAGGGCAACCACCATACTTCAAAAACATTTTGCCCTTTGTTTCAAAATGCTAAAAACTGAAATATTGTCATTAATACCTGGCTTGACCCTGGCATTAAGTCTCAATTGCCACTCTGTTTCCTTAACCTGTAACTCAAGGTCTGCATCACCCCTTCTTGCATTTACCACAATTCTGTCTATAACAAAAAGTATACTTTTTTAAAGTTAGCACACTCCCTGCTGTGCATATATAGCACTCTGCAAAGTATATTACACTGATCTCATGGAGAATCACAGTGAAGAGGTTCACCACATCTATAGATACTCAGGATGACAACTTTCAAAGTGTAGCAATATATTAACATAGGTCTTTTAGTTGAAAATTAATTTAGAGAAGTGTTAAAAGCAAGCCGCCTTAGACATGACAACATCACAAAACAGGAACGGATATGCTTGAATGAGATACCCACTAGCAAGGAATATAGAGTAATGAAGCCCAACAAAGGTGTGGGGGGTAGTTATTATGAAGCAAATGGACTACTTGTGCAAGATGTATCAATTACTTAATGATGATGACACCTATGAAAGGGCATCTTTGAATGAGGTCAATAGGGCCTATACAAAAATTGACATGGTGCTATTAGATGCCCTGAGTCAGGACACACTAACAGTAGAAGAATTTGAATATCTGAGGGTTGAGACTCCAAAAATCTCGCCGGTGATTTTTGTAATACCCAAGATACACAAAAATCAAGAAGACCCCCCATTTAGACCAATTGTTGCAGCCCATGGCTCGAAAACTGAACCCCTTGCCGCATTTGTGGATTATTACTCGAAGACAGCGGTACAGGGCAATCCATATATTTTAAGAGACTCATGGCACTGCCTTGAACAATTAAGAACAGTGGAGTTAAATCAAGACTACTTATTTGTGGCTATAGATGTGGTGAACCTCTTCACTGTAATCCCCCATGAGATCGGTCTAATATACTTTGCAGAGTGTTTGACGCGGAGTGGCCAGTTAGATCAAATAAGAGTCAATTTATTAGTTGATTTGCTGGAGGTAGTGCTTAAAAACAACTTCCTGTGTTTTGAGGGAGAATATTTTAGGCAAAACTCGGGACTAGCGATGGGTGCTAAATGTGCCCTGATTTTTGCAAATCTTGTTTTAGTGGAATGGGGAAGGGGAAATGTAACCTACTACAGGTTTTTGGATGACATACTGATTTTATGGACAGACACACAGGAAGGAGTAATGGAATGTATGGAATATATTAATGGCACTACACATTTTCTAACGTTTACCTACAGGGTCCAGTTTAATGAAATTGATTTTTTGGATATTTTGTTAAAGGACATGGACACCAGGGAATTGTCCTCCAGTATTTTTAGAAAAAAGACCTATGCTAATATGTTGCTACACTTCGAAAATTGTCATTCTGAGTATCAACGCAAGAGTTTAGTAAAAGGACAGATGGTCAGACTGTCAAGACTGGTCAGTAAACATGAGAAATTTATGGATGAGATGTTCCCCCTTATAGGAATGTTTAGAGAGAGGGGTTACCCCATCAAATTCATTTTGTCAGTTAAGAAAGAGGTAGTCAAGAATCGTGCTACTAGGTTTAGACCCATTTTGAAAGGAGGCCAGAGCAGTGCAGTAAATGATCAACATGATAATTTTAGTAAAGATGTCATGATAGTGCCATTTAATCAGGATGCCCTATAACTGAAATTTAGCATGAAGAAAATATGGGGAGGACTTTTTGATGATGAATTAAAGAACAAACTAGGGATGGAATCCAAAACTGTCTACAGCAGAGGAAAGAACATCAAAGAAATTCTAGAGAAAGATGCAGATAGAATTAAATATAGATACGTATCTAGAATGTATACATGTGGAGTTTGCACTAGCTGTAGATTAATCAATGATAGGTTCAAATTGAGTTATATGGTAGGATTTTACAGTGCCCTGGCCATTGCAACCGGAACACGAAATGTGTTGTTTATATTGCCACATGTGTTTCATGCCCTGCTTTTTACATGGGCAAGACTGTCAGGAAACTACTTGACAGGATTATTGAGCCCAATAGAGACATCAGGATTGGTAAGCAGAGCAGCACTTTATATATGCACAGCAGGGACAGATATGTCTCTCAGAGGTTGCCACTCCTCTGGAATAGGCTACCAGTTCACATAAAGGAAAGCCCCTCTATGACCCTATTTAAGTGTAGCCTGGATGACTGAATGGGAAACCATAAATTCCTGCTGGGAATTTCACCTATGATCCCCCAAGATATGGGCAGTCATAGGATCATAGGAAGTTACTAGGCTATTGGCCCTGAGGCCCTTATAAGCCTAGCCAAGAGTTTAGCCCATGCACAGACAAATCAGCACCCGATGCCCCTGTCCAGCAGGGACATGGGTGGAATCCCAGGGATGTATTTTCTATTTCCCATCCAGTTATCCAGATTGTGCTTAAAAAGGGGTAAAGAGGTACTCTGCTTGACATGGAGAGGGAGTTTATTCCATAGATGCAGGAGTCTCTGGGACACAAATCTGTCCCGCCAGCAAGTCCTATTGATGTCACAGACCAGGTTGAGGCTGCATGTGTGGGTTACTCGAGTGGAGCTTGACTTGCAGATATGCAGCAGTCCCATCAAGGCGGGGTCCGAGATTGCCTTGTATGCTAGACAGAGGTCACCTCTGAGGAGTCTGTATGAAACAGAGTAGAGGCATAGGGCTTTTAGCCTGTGTATGGTAGATTTTTGAGGCCCTGGATTCTCTTGGTGAGGAACCTCTGGTTTCTCCAGCTGCTGCATGTGCTTTGCGAGGTACATGCCGAATGGGGCATTGTACTCAATAATGGGCCTTATAAGGGAGGAATACAGGAATGTTAAGACCGCCTTGTCCCTGGATGAGATACCCTTACTTATGAGGTGGGCCATGTAGAAAGCTTTCCATACAATGGAAGCACTATGGTGGTCAAAAGTCAGTTTGCTATCAATCTGGGTGCCCAAATCCCTCATGACTGACTGTATGCTTAGAACGTTATTAATGTGATAATTTGTGGGGACTGCTCTCTCCCCAAAGGGGATGATGATGCATTTTTTTGTATTCAGCTTGAGGCCATGTTTCTGGCACCAGTCATATAGAAAAGTATCAATATCTAAAAAATCTCAGATTGGACAAGTCCAAATTACTCTGCAAATTGGAAAGAATTCCTAACTGTAATATCAATAAATTAATTTGATTTACAAAACAATTTCAAATAACAGATAAAAACAATTTGCCATGACACATATTATGTATTAGTATGCAATATAACATAACGAAACCCACTAAAACTCGTATGATTAATTATTACATTGACTCATTTAGGAAACTTATTAATGCAAATATAGATTTAAAAATCTGGTTTGATCTTTTAACACCATTTATATTCACAAAGAACTTTCCACATAAAATATATAGAGAAATTATTAATTCCTGGGAACAGAAAGGATTTGTTTGTTGCAAAGAACTAAAAGTTTTAGATATGCAAGTAATAAAAACAACATACAAAATTCCGCAACAGGACTGGCTAACTTTACAGAGTATTTTGTCATATTCGCAAGATTTAAGTAGAATAATTAACAATTCTTCATTTAAAGAAATACTCAAATTTATGTAATACATATATGAAACCATATATAATGACTTTGACATGTGAAACAGTATTTCAAAAATGTACAAAATATTGATAAACTATAAAACAACACCCAAAACCTCATATTGGAAATATATAACAAAAGGACACTCAATACAGTTAACTGAAGTTATTAGAACAAATATCTTATTATTGAAAAAATATACATCCTTTATACAATACTGGAAAAGTTTTAATTGGAAATGCTTGCACAGAGCATTCTTAACTCCAGATAGAATCAGTAAAATTAGTTCTTCCATAAAAGGAATATGTTGGAGATGTGAGCAAGTAAACAATGCAGATTGGAACCACATTTTCTTTGATTGTGTTAAACTTAATCCATTTTGGAATGGTATTAATAACTTTCTACAAGCTTTATTTAATGAATCATTTTATTTAACTAAAGCTCTTGTATTATTAAATGTGAATGATGGTCCTCATTTGAATAGGTCAAATGTATCTAGTAAGGACTATATTTGCAATTTCAAGGAAGTGTATAACAAGAAGATGGAATACAAACACAATACTAACTTTGGAAGACTTCTATAGCCTACTGAAGACCACAGCATTAAAGGAAATTAAAATTAAAGAACTAAGAATTTATCCAAAGCCATTTATCAACAACCCTTGGAGAAAAGTCTTGACACTATACAGTAATTGATCAGGCACTCTGATAATGGATTGGACATACTTATAAAGTAACTGTATACATTAAGATCTGTTATAGTGTCAGGCTAATGTAAATAGTGTACATAGTTATTTAAGATGTTATGTATAAATACTATGGAATTCATTCAAATGTATTTGAAAAATAAAAAAAAATTGAGAAATAAAAGAATATGGCAAGTATAAAAACTTAAACAAATAATATTTAAAAGCTAAAGACAAAAGAGTCAGATAGACAAGTTGCATGACTAACCTATAAGCTATCATTTCTTTATTAAGAAAAAATAATGGCCTGTAACTATAAAACACTTAAAATGAGAGACATATTCAGAATAAAATCTGAATGTAGTATGCTGTAGGCTGTAATAAAGCACTACTAGTAGCTGTAGCATAGTCCAAATACAGGTTTGCTGCATCTGGGTCATTTTGTAGTGGCTGTTGTGTTCTGAGCACATTTTCCAAGCCATCTTTGATTGGAAGGGGGCCTTCTGCACCCTTGTAAGAGGTGTGCTGATTGGAACCAATCTGGTGAAGGGTGACTGGTGCAGAGCTTGGAGTAAGCACCCTCACTGTTTTTTTTTTTTTTTTTTTCATTTTTTTAAGTTTAAGTTTTTAGCTTCTGGTGTTTAAGCCCTGCATTTTAGCGGGTTTCTGCTTGTTTGTGCATTGTGCAGCACCATGTACTGCCGTGCAATTGTGTGCCATAGCTGGACTGATAATTTTGACAAGTTTTCCCTTAGATGCAGCTGTAGTACATTAGTGTAGTTCTCATCCTTAGTACATTTCCGGTCTAAGACGTATTGCTAGTGAGCTGTGACCTATTAAACCATCAGCCAAAAACCTTGTCAGAAATACACATCCACAGACCACCTCCTAGATTAGTCCTGAAAGCACACCCTTTGTGATAACAGTTCTTCAAACCTAACATTATGGACAGTTGGACTACCCTGTTTCTTCTGCCAACCTTGTTGACTTGGGTATCCTGAGGCAGTGTAGCAACTGCCTTATGTACACTGAGAAGCCTCTACTAATAACTCACTCTAGTACATAGTGCGAGAGATGTATCTACACCAAGAATCTTGAATCCCTGATCTCTAGCACTCAAAACAGAAAAACTGAAGAGGTTGTCAACTCACCCACCACTACTCATGCACATAGTACCACTACTTATACACATAGTACGCATCCAACACATAAATCAACACATGCTGAGGTTCTCTCAAAAAACTTACCAAAACACAAGACTGCTGCAACTAACACAGCACCCAAGACACATAGCAACATCATCACCTCACCTACCAAGCCCTCAAGGCGTAACACTCATAAACCAAATTTTCTTGCCATTAGAGACTATAAAGAGAAAGTCATGGTCAGCTGCCTGTCCAGTACCAGGATTCATCAGATCATGCATGCAGTCAGGTCTCTTGGCAACAACTACCATTATGACTCTGTCTTAGCTCATGTTGGAGTGAATGACGTGAGACATACTTCACAGTACTATATGAAGAGAGACATGAGATAACTCTCTGAGTATGTGTCCCAGGCAGATATGTCCTTAGCCTTCAACAGCATATTACTCTCACCTACATTGATGCCACAGTATAAACAAAAAATGATTGATTTCAATAATTAGCTTAGGTTTTAAAGGGAATCCAGTTTCTGTCAGCCTGGGATGACATGGTTGACAAATCTCACTGCTTTGCCAGAGACAATTTGCAGCTGGTACCATTAGGCTTTCAGCTGTTGGCAAAGGCTCTTGCTTGCCCTGTAGTGACTTTTTTAGGCAAGGTCTCAAAAACAAAATTGCAGACATGAAAATTGCCAGTCATAACAAAATAAGGGTTATGCTGCTAAACACTAGGGGCCTAAACCAAAAACTGCACACTTTGGAAGCACTCCTATCACTGGAGGATGTAGATGTCTGTGCAGTCACAGAAACTTGGTTCAAGGCCCCAGAAAGTACCCCGACCTTGCAAGGCTACAATACCTTCGACTCCTTCAGACCGCAAACTGAACATGTGAGAACCAAAGGAGGTGTGTTTCTATCTATATTAGAGATAAATTCACCTCCCAACTAGTTAGACAGGACAGCTCCATGGAGTTACTTCAAGTTCAGATTACTGTGGGTAACAGCCCCATTCAAGTCATAGCTAGTTATAGATCCCCCTCCATGAATCATGATGTGCACTCGGCCTACTTGACCAAACTGGAGTCTATTCAAATATTACCAAACACTCTGGTCATGGGGTATTTCAGTCATCCCACCATCAACTGGGAAATCTATTCTAGCCCTAACTTACCATTGCAAAAGTTCCTTAACTTTGTTAAATCAAATGCCCTGGAGCAAATTGTTCAAACCCCAACAAGAGAAAAAACATACTAGATCTGCACCTCACTAACATAACAAACAGATGCACCACCACAACTGTTGGTCCTTCATTAGTTAAATCTGACCACAAATCAGTCACCTTCGAACTGGCACTAATACCAGAACTCACAAAGGGTAAAGTTGGACTGAATAATAAAAAAATCTCCCCCAAGGAATTAACTGTGCTGCAACCAGGGCTGGTGTTAGCATTTTGGGGGCCCCCTAGGCACTTCCAGTATAAGTATCATCCTAACAATGCCATCCATCCTAAGCAACCTTTTATTTCATGCTGCAAACTTTTAGGAGTAGTATCCACAGACAGACCTGCAGCTACAAGCTTTTACATTACAACAGGCCTATGTATCACACTATCACTATGTTGAGTTGTCTAACAAAGGGGCAGTTAGAGTTACTGGCACTTAGTTGCAACAGTGATACATTGCAATAAGTCTATGTACAGGTCTGGACTTAAAGTCAGATGATGACTGGACCTAGATTTCAACACCCCTACACACACACACACACACACACACACACACACACACACACACACACACACCCACACCCTCCAGTCCTCACCTCTGAGTCCTTCTCCTTTTGGGCTCCCCATACCATCCACATTACTTTTTTCTTCCTTTTCTCACATTTTGCCTTACTCTAAGCTTTTTCAAGAAGCCATAACTTTCTATATGTTCTGAAGTGCATTTTACATAACCTTTTCATCCAGTAATAGCTTGAACAGAAATTATGATTAAGGAAAGAAATTCACTGTTGTGGTTCAGCTTTAGTTTTCCTTGCATCCTTCAACACACCTTTCCTGAACAAGACAGCCCAGTAATAACCATTTAGGAAATAACTCAAGTCAGGGCCCAAGAAGCCAGATTTACAGATGGTCTGGGATGCATTTTAGAGCATTTTCTCAACATTTTACTTCAATGGTTGCCTAAATAAAAATTATGATGAAAAAAAGAATTTCAGTCTTATTTTTTTCTTTCAAGGCATAATTTGTGCCCAAGGCTTAATTTTCAAAGCTGACAAAATTGTAGCTTACAGTAAACTAACAAGCCAGTAGTTGTGAGAATATTTTTGTCTTATCTGGAAATACTGCCTACCTCCCTAACCCTCTAAAAAAGACAAGTCACTGCCTATGCATCCCCCTGGTGTTAGACTGGGATGAAAGCAGAGATTTAAATTGCCTTTGCCATATATTTCAAGTGACTGATGATATACATATACATAGCATGTTCTTCACCCCAGCCATCAAAGGTAGCCACATGTATATGTGCCTAGTACGTGATTGTGAGAATGATTTCAGTAATATTCAAATTTCTTGCTCCTAGACAGTACATCTCTCTTACACATGCTATAGTAACCTTCTTTGTAGACCTCTGAGGTCTGTGAGAAACACTGCCCTCAGCTCAAACACAAGCTATAATGACTTCATGTGCGCACCTCTAAGGTTTGACTGTGATGAAAATTAAAGATGTAATATTCACACAATCTCTAGCCCCTCATAACCCGTAGCAGCTTTATGTACACACACACACATTTGAGCAGGGCTGGTTTTAGAATGGGTGTGGTTGTAAACAGAGGCTATTATTAGCTTTATCCTAAAAGGGTCATATCTCAGCACCATTCAGGTTAAACAGCGTATTCAGAAAATTGATACATTTTTCTCCAACAAGCAGCAGCTTTGGTGGGGGCCCCCACAGAGTCAAGGATGATAAAGGGAGTCCCCATTATCCATTTAGACAGTCTGGTGAGTGGGGGCAACCAGACTCCAAGAATATCTAAGTGTCTGAATGTTCTGTGATATATGTTATGTCTTACTTTCGAAATATAATTACTTGTTAGGTACATTTTTTACTGATACACAGAAGAATAATGTCTGTGTCCTGGCATTATTGGGTGCATGCACAGATAAAAATCAGTGATGTTTTTTGCACAGACACACACACACGCCAAAGCAGTACTAGCTATGTACAATGCCTTGTGCAACACTGCTACTGCCACACCAGATTAGTCACTGCTGTTTAGCAGCCGTCAAACAGCAGAAGCGGTAAGATTTATCTCATTGAGGAGTAATGCATACTTGTCACTGTCCCTACTTTCACAGACCTTCCCTGATTTTGTTCATACTTTTGCTTTATCCTTCGTAAAAAGTCTGATTTGCTGGTGAATCATTCAGGATTACAGTCAATCAATCCAGACATCTGAGTTTTATACTTATTGTCCAAAAATAGATGTTGATGCAAAATGTTATTCTAGTAACTTTTGAAGTGAATTAGAGAAATATTTAAAGATATTTATGATTCTGAGCATTTATTCTATTATTTTTGGGATTGTACTGAATTCTTAAGCAAAGAAATTGAGTTATAGTATCTGGTGTTCTGGTATTAGTTATAAAACTATCTGAAAGAGAAACTATCCCTGATGATCGGAAGCATCAGCTCTTCTTAAAATCCAAAGTTTGCACTGAGGTAAGTCACTCTGGGCTGCTGATCCCTCCAGTGCTTATATTGTTCATGTTCATTATCATCTTCATCCTAACAGGGTCAGTACTCAGCCCTGTTCATGTTAAAGAGCATAATTAGGAAATTAATGCATTTTTCATTCCTCATTTTTCCCCAATCAACAGCAGCTTTTGTGGGGCCCCCACACAGACAAAGATGATTAAGGGGGCCCACTGCATCCATGGTTTTGCAGGGACTAAAAGCTGGCTATGTAGTTAGTTTTTTAGTGGAGAAAATGTCCAAAAGCAGGGTTTAACTAAGCCAGGAGCACTATGTCATTAGTAAAATATTTAATGGCATTCTGATGCCTGTTACTTGACAAAACACCGTTACTACAACCAGAAATATATTTGAATTTTAAAGGAGATATAAATAAGAGTTATTACCCTCATAATTTATTAAGTATGCAAGACTGCTGCACTACCTTTTTTTGGTTTTACAGATGTGACAAAATATCAGGATAAGATAACTTGCTGTGGTTGGGGGCCCCCAGGGAACAGGGGGCCCCCAGCGACCGCAGGGTTCGCTGGTGCCTAAAACTGGCTATGGCTGCAACCAAACACAAATCAACAGCACAAAAGAAAAAATATTGCAGCACAGAAACACGGCCAAGAAATAAAAATCAAAAACTCGAGACTTTATTATAAAAATAAAGAATATGGTAAGCGCTTTCACACTATACAAAATGCTTCTTCAGATCGTATAAACTAATACAATCCAGCTCCATTGAAATACAATAACAGTACAAGCAAACTTCCAATCAGGTAAAACAAAATGTTAATGAGCAATTCAAATCAACCATACAGCATTAATACTCAATTAATGATTAAAATTACCTTAAAAGATCCATAGATTTTAGAAAGGGTCTTAAAGAGACCTGTCCATTTAGGGTTGCCACCTTTTCAAATGCCCAAAGTGGGGCAATTGTGGTACAAACATCAGATTTTGCAGGCCAAAACATACCCACAGCCAGTACAAAGGACAAAACTTGACTTTTTTGCCTAAATAAAAGCTTATTTTTGTAGCATTTTAGTTGCTTATTCTGTTTCTTATAACATTTAGGTGTTTCAGAAATAGAATAACTGTTTTATGCAACTATTGCATAAAATTTAGGAAATAATTTTGCCCTAAAATCTCAGGACAGTTGACATTTTTGCAATTGTTTTGCAGGACACAACTGCCCAAAGAGGGACTGTCCCTCACAGAGTGAGACAGGTGGTAACCCTATGTCCATTTAACCCTGGTGATTTGTCAGCTTGTAGTACTACCAATGTTATTTATTTGGCCAGATGTGAAGCGTGTATAGGTTTTTATGTAGGGAAGATGAACTGTTCCTTAATGGAATGGATTAGGGAACATATATATTGCATTTGTGGTGGAGATACTAGAAATGCACTGGCAAAGCATGCAACAGAGAAATGTTTGAGCCACTCTTTTGTTTTTATGGTCATATAGAGAGAGTGTTTAGGAGTAGTAGAATGGGTGATTCTAAGAGTTTTACTGAGAACCGTGAGCTGCATTGAATTATTACATTGCAAGCTAACAAGTAATCAGGGTTAAATTTCACAGGGTCAAATGTTAATTGCTCATTAACTTTTCATTTTATCTGATTGGAAGTTTGTTTGTACTGTTATTGTATTTCAGTGGAGCTGGATTGTATTCGTTTATATGGTATGAAGAAGCACTTTTGTATAGTGTGAAAGCGCTTACCTTTTTCTTTATTTTCGTAATAAAGTCTCAAGTTTTTGATTTTTATTTCTTGGCCATGTTTCTGTGTTGCAATATTTTTTTCTTTTGTACTGTTGATTTCTTCTTTTGTACTTTTAGATTAAAAAAACTTCACCAAGGCAAACTATACCCTCCTAGGGGAAGGTATAAAAGCAGTCTAAGCCCCACCCTCAGCTGGAAGTGGTAACTACAAGAAAGCTTACACTAAAACCCTTTACAATCACTTGTATAAGGTATAGACTCTGCTGTTCCAGAGAGAATCAAAGCCAGATCCCCAAGTAAAAATGAGCAGTCCTGGTGGACATCCAGCATCAAAAACCTTTACAACAAATGCAAAATGCTGCTGTCTAAGAAAACTAAGGTGAGGCCCCAACCATGGAAAAGAACCTTTCTCAGTCTCAACAGGCAAATAAGACAAGATATCAAATCCTCTAAGGGTAACTTTGAGAAAAAACCTTAGCAATCACGACTAAGGATAACCATAAGGCCTTTTACAGCTACGTATGCATCCTAAAAGGTAGGAACTAAGCATGTGCAGAACTAGTGACTAACGGTATCACACACACACTGATCCCGCAGAGATAGCAAACCTGCTGGCGGACAGATTTGGCAAAAATTTTACTCCCTTATCCCCTCCAAACTTAAGCCAAACCTTACCCCCAACTTCTCTCCCGCTCTACATATCCAAAGAGCAGGTCAGTAAAGCCTTGTCTAAGGCAAAAAACACAGTCTCGGTGGGGCCATACGGCATCCCAGGCTGTCTTCTAAACAAACTAAAACATGAATTAGTTATAGACCCATAAGTCTGACAAGCCTCATCTGTAAGGCCATGGAACGTATCATCATGAACCTCATAAATAAAGACATAGGTGACCGCCAAACCCTGGATCCAATCCAATTCGGCTTTGTTAAGGGCAGATCCTGCCTGTTAAACCGGGTGGAGTTCTTTGAAAATGTGACCAGGGCCATTGATGAAGGCAAATCTGTGCACAAAGCATATCTTGACTTGGGCAAGGCCTTCAACACAATCCCACACTTAGGTATTACCAAAGAAATTAGCAAACTAAATGTAAACCAAATTAGCATACTGAATGTAAACCCCTTTGTTCTGAGATGGGTTGCCAACTGGCTCACAAACTGGTCACACAATATCAAAGTGGGTGATTCCACATCAACCAGCAGATCTATCACCAGTGGGGTACCACAAGGGTCAGTGCTGGACTCCCTACTATTTGGTATGCACTTCTCAGATGTTCAGGCCAAAAATAAGGAGTTGTGGCTGAGCAGGTTTGTCGAAAACAGCAAACTGGGTGCAATTATCAAATCCCCAAATGACATCAGTATAAAGACCAACGACTGGTTTCTTAGTCATGGTCTCAAACTAAATGCAAAGAAATGCATCATCATTCCCTTTGGTAAAAACAGTGTCCCTTCACACTATCAAATTAACAACAATACCCTATGTACCTACGATGTGGTAAGGGATCTGGGATCACAAGTAGACTGCAACCTTAACTTTGACCACCATGTGTCTACTGTAGTAAGGAAGGTTTTCTATGTAGCACATTTGATTAGCAAAGGCATCGTCTCTAGAGCAAAGGAGGTTATAACCCCTCTATACCCATCACTAATCAAGCCCATAATTGAGTATAATACCCCTTTTGGCATGTACTGTACAACGCACCTGCAGCAATTGGAGAGACCTCAGAGGTTCCTAACAAAGACGATCAATGGATTCCAGCATGTGCCTTACACAGACTGACTAAAGTCCCTGTCACTATACTCAATATTGTATAGACTACTTAGGGGAGACACGCCTGGCTTATAGAGCAATCTCCGACACACACCTAATGAATTTGCGGCATATCCACCCGTAAATCAAATGAGAATACAGCCACCTATTAAAGGGAACTAAATATGGCCAGTGAATTGAATAGGACATGGTGGAGGGAGAGATTTTCTTTCAGTGACTGCCACATCTTTGGAATAGACTGCAAATTCATATGAAGCAGAGCACTTCTATGACACTGTTCAAAAGGAACCTGGACGGGACACCATAAATTCTTATCAGGGATAGTGCCCACAACCCTCCTGGACATAGGCAGTCATTACTAAATACAATCCTGGGAATTGACTAGATTATCACTGGTATTACATTGGGATGAAACGGCTAGGCTTGAAATGACCTCTGGGTTGATAGCCTAGTAACCTCCTATGATCCTAGAAGACTAACTGAATACCAGAACATTATTAAAACTGATAACTCGGTGTATGCATCCATCCATTTTCTAAACCACTTATACTGACAGGGTTATACTGATAGCAAGATGAGCAGAGCGGATCAGACCTTCTTATCCCCCTTTTCAATCTTCAGCTCATTTTGGAGAATTCGTAGGCATTATCAGGCAAGCTGATATTAAAACTGATAACTCGGTGTATGCATCCATCCATTTTCTAAACCACTTATACTGACAGGGTTATACTGATAGCAAGCTGAGCAGAGCGGATCAGACCTTCTTATCCCCCTTTTCAATCTTCAGCTCATTTTGGAGAATTCGTAGGCATTATCAGGCAAGCTGAAAGATACAATGCATCTTTAGAATGGGCCACACATAACACGCCTACTATTGGCACGACCCAGTGGGTATCCTCTTAAGATACCCAAAACACATCAACAGACTCCTCCTTAAACTGGAGTAACAATGGCTGTAATCTCAGATTCTTTCAGATTGTCAAGTTTCTCAGTCTGTTGTCAATTGTTAGCTCAGTTACCCTGCAAAGGGTTACTTTATGCTTCTTTGTACACATATTAAAATATCATAGGGGCCAAGCGAGCTTGCTGGCATCATTTACATATGCGTTATAGACTTAGAAAAAGCATATGACTATGTACCTCAGAATGTCTTGTAGGAAGTGCTACAACAATAGCACAGGGTACCATGGATGTTGCTGTATGTAGCTCAATCTCTGTATTTGAGAAATAAAAGTTCTGTCTGCATCCTCAGCGCTGCAAAGAGTGAATTTTGTTTCCTTGCATATTTGTGATATTCAAGGTATGGCCACAGTCCGGAAAGCATTAAGACTCGGAATGTGAGGGTTTCTTATCAGCTGCCTGTGGATGATTTCCTCTTACTTCACGTGACTGTAATCTCCAGCCTGCCCTGGAGGGATTTACTGATGACTGTGAAGTTTTTTTCTTGGAAAAGAGCAGATTGGTGTCTGGGCTCTGCATGTGAGGGGGAAGCAGCAACTTCTAGTAGGGCCATTTAAATGTCTTGGGGGTCTAGTTACAATGCAAGGTATAAGGAATTAAGAGACTGACCACTGGATAGATGCAGTGGTGGCAGTAATGCAGGCATTGAACTTGACATTAATGATGAAAAGATAATTGAGCCATAGAACAAATCCCTCAATGTACTGGTTATTCTAGATCTCCTTCATCACTTATGGTCGTGAGCTTTTAGTAGTGACTGGAAGGGGTCACAGACAAAAGTGACAGAGGTTCATTCACAGTGCAGAAGAGACAACTGTGTAATCAAAATAATTATACATTTCTTTACAGTGTGTTTAGCAGTCAGTCACTCAAGTTTTATTTACATGCCTACAACTATGTACATTATAATAAACAACATAGAACAAAAAACTGAAATCTAACCAAGGGTCGGTCAGTCAATCAGTCAGTCAGTCAGTCAGTCAGTCAAAAACTGATCTAAAGATAGGATACCAGCATTGAAATTAAGAGCTAAAATGAACTAAAGTGTTTCCGAATATCCTATAAAATAGATGAGTTTTAAATTACCAACTAAATACATATAAGGAATCACTGTTGTGTAGCTGCCTTGGCAGCAATCTCATAGGTCAGCAGCATGAAAGGAGAGGGATCTAAATCCAAATTAATCAAGCCTTAACCTAAGGGCTGCTAGCAGCCCCAAAACAGGAGAGTGGACTGCCTGTGATGATGGGTGTGGTAGGACATGAACAGCTCTTTCAAATATGAGGAACCCTAATCTTCTTTGGGATTTAAGTACCATGATAAGGGCTTTAAAGATAAAGAATTTGACAGGGAGTCAATGTGGTGAATGGAGTATTGGGGTTATATTTATTTATTTTATTTATTTTACATCTGTTAAAGTCTGACTTGGAACAAGTCAATTTTTAGCATAGGCCCATAGAGAAATGCTCCAGATACATGTCTTTTTAATGGGGGAGGAAACCCACACGAATGCAGGGAGGACAAGGAGACTCCACACAGAAGGTACCCCAGCCAAGAATCAAACCGGAGAACCTCTTGCTGTGAGGTGACAATGCAAACCGTTGCACCACTGCGCTGTCCATATGTAGAATACTTTCACTGTCCTGTTTTGTACCAACTGCAGCCTGTCAAGTGTAATGCTAGAAAGAATTTTAACAATACAATGAAAAATGACCCAAGCCTACACAACCACTCTCAGATAGAGTGAGGTGTGTAGTGCAGGCAATGTTCCACAAAGGGTGACAGTGAGTCCAGATGACAGCTGATACTTGATTCTGAAATGTAAGGTCGTCACTGAGGGTCACTCTAGAGATTATACACTTTGAACACAAACTCTAACCTGTGATCTTCAAAAGCAATACATAGAATAAGGGTAAGAGCTATTGAGGTCCTTAATGTGTCATAAAAGGACATGGCTATAGTCTTTATTAGTGAATGAAGCAGTAAAGAAAAACGTAAAAAAGAATGAGATAGACAGTGTTTTGATTTTCAATTGAAAGGTAGTATTAAATAGTTGTAGTCTAACTGAATTCTGCAGCTCAGACATAAAATTAGCAACACAGTTTTTATCTAAATATAATACCAATATTTAGGAAGAGTGATACTAAATGCAACTGAAAATAAAAACAGAAAAGGTGCTGTTTTACCTGACTAAGAGCTCTAAATGTATATTCAGTTTGTTCTGCTAAAACAAAAGTAGAAGTCTCCGCTGCTTTTATGGGTGACTGTTGAAACCATTTATGTCTTTTATAAGAAATCACCAGATGCAGAAAAAAACACTTTCAAGAGAAAAGGGATCTTACATTACAAAGTGATCTTAACCAGCAGAATTTAATACATATCCTAACAAGGCTTTAGATGTTAACTACTGCCAAAATAATTCTGTGTTGTCACAGTAGTACAGGGCCAAAGCAGCTACTTGGTTTATCAGCAGATTTAATTATCTGTTATTTAATTTGTTAGTAGGTGAGCTAATCCATTATAGACACTTTCCAGCCACCCTCTCAGCCATCAGACAATATGGTTATAATGTGTTACAAAATAATTGCTAAGAAAGCACAAATCCAACTGGTTAAAATAAAATAAGTATTTAAGTACAAATAAGACTGGCTAAAATAAAACAAGTATTACAAGTTTAGCTGATAACTTGCATCACTGGCATATTTTTTCTGCATGTATTTACTGTGAAAAACAGAAACATAATTTATTTCTAACCAGAATTGATGAAAATGTTTATTAGCCATTTTATTAATAAATGAAGAATACTAAATTCCCACAATAAAATTTAAAACAGAAAACAAAAACAGTGCAGCAAAGTACGAAAAATACTGTTCATCTGATAAATAAAATATAAATGAAGCAAAGAACCAGATTTAGAATTACTGTAAACTCTTAGGCCAGAAATCTTTGAATATAACTTCAAAAACAACCCAACCCCAGTATTGCCTAATCACTATACACCTAATCCATGTTAAAATATAGTGAACAGTTGCTAACCAGTCAAAACTAATAAAAATAAATTATGCATAATATCATTTACCTGTTTACTTATTCTACCCAAAGCATACTGTAAAAATGTATTCTATATATTCTATACAGTTATGATAAGAAATGGTAGTGCCTGAAGGTAACAGCATTGCCGTGACCAAAGATAATAAATAAGAAAAATATTCTTAAACTAAAATGTAACTTTTATGAGTAAGAAAGCAATAAAACCATCTCCCCAGATGGAGATAATGGCCTCTAATCACTTCTTTTTATACCACAGTGTTTTGCCTTTAGCATCCCTCTATTTAAACTAGTTGGTAAAGTGGGAGGGTGACCTAATGGTTAAGGTGTTTGCCTTACAAACACAAGGTGCAGAGTTTGAGTCTCACAAGGGATAATTGGTTAGGCTTAAAATGGCTCACAAGGGCAGTTAGCTTAGTACTAATCTATGAACCTATGAACTAGTGAGTGATACAGTCATCAGCTGCTCAAACAGGTGAGCAC